>NW_023416737.1:10000-96307 GCF_012460135.2 Molothrus ater | reverse complement strand
CCCGGGATTTGCTGCCCCCATTCCCGGGAATATCCACAGCCAGAAAACCCCGGGATTGGCTGCCCCCATTCCCGGGAATATCCACAGCCAGAAAACCCCGGGATTGGCTGCCCCCATTCCCGGGAATATCCACAGCCAGAAAACCCCGGGATTTGCTGCCCCCATTCCTGGGAATATTCCCAGCCAGGAAACCCCGGGATTTGCTGCCCCCATTCCTGGGAATATCCCCAGCCAGGAAACTTTGGGGAAATCTCTTTTCCACTCCTTTCGATCCCGAATTTCCTCCTGCTGCCCAGCAGGGAGCATCCAGAGGGGAAACTTTGGGCTGTGGATCCCACCCAGGGCTGCCTCTGGCTCGGATGATCCCGCAGATATTTTGGGAAGATTCCTGGTTTTTTGCTGTGGCGACGGCCGAGTCCGGATTTAGAGCTCGGGAAGGAAAGGGGGGGGGGGGTTCCTCTGTTTGGGTGGATTTTTATGGATTTTTTTGTTTTTAATGGATTTTGATGGAATTTCTTAGCGCTGCCTTGACTGGAGTCCATGTGGAGGACTCCTGGCCAGGGATGTTGCGGTGCCAGGCCCGGATGATCCCGGGGGAGCTCCGGAGGCGCCGGTGCCCGCTCGGATTCCTCGGAGCTCTCGTCATGGGGGTGGATCCGACAGCGGCGGGAGCTGCCCGGAAATTCCAGTGGAAAACAGCCCCAAATTCCACTGGAAAACGGCCCCGCCGCCCTCGTTCCCCCCCGGTTTTCCTGGCTTTTCTGGGATGTGGCGTTGGCAGGGTGAGCCGGGCATGGGACTCGTTATCCCGAGGGTGGATTTTTGGGAACGGTTCCCTGCCTGGCGCAGAGCCCTCGTCCCCGGGGATTGGGTTCCCTGTGGATGTGGCGCTGGGGAGCGCGGCCAGGGCTCGGAGGAGGCTGGGATTGGGCGGCTCCTGGGGCTTTTCCAGCCTCCGGAATTCCAGGATTGCATCCATGGAGCTGTGCTCCCAGGAGGTTTCCATGGGGAAAACAGAGGGAGCTGCTGAGCCAACCCCAAACTTGGGCAAAATGGGATCAAATCCACAGGGAAAAAAAACCAACCAGACAAACCCAGATAATCCCGAATCCAGATCCTGGCTGATCCCATTCCCCGGGGATGGATTCATCTGGGAAAACCGGAGCTGGAAGCATGGCCTGGTGGGATTCGGGAAAGAGCTGTGGGATTCATCCCATTCCCAGTGGGATAATCCCCGGGATTCCAGCTCCAGCAGGAAATCCCAGGGCTTCACATCCAGCCAGGAAGCTTTGGGAATTCCTGGGAAAAGGCAGGAGCAGGGCAAGGATCATCCTGGGAAGGAGCTGGAGCTGGAGCTGCCGTGGATTTTCCCTCGGGAAGGAGCCTCCCTGTGGGAGCTCCCCCCTCCCTTTCCACGTCCTGGGGCTCTGCCTCTTCCCGCAGGATCTTTGGGAATCTCCAGGTCCAGTCCCTGCTCCCTGTCCCTCCCGGGCAGTTCGGGTTCCTCTCTCCTCCTCCTCCTCCTCCTCATCCAGGAGCGAGCACAGCTCGTCCCAAAAAAACAGCTCCGGCCTGAGCTGGGATTCCTGGAAAAACCCTGGAACAAAACAATCCCTGTGACTGTGGTCACAAGGGTTTTCAGGATGAAGAAGAGACGAGAATGTTGACTCCATGATCAGAAGGCTTGATTTATTATTTTATGATATATGTTACATTAAGACTATACTAAAAAGCAATAGAAAGGAAAAGGTTTCTTGAGAAGCTAGCTAAGCTAAGAATAGAAAAGAATGAATAACAAAGATCTGTGTCTCAGACAGAGCAAGAGCCAGCTCTGCCATGAGTGGTCAAGAAATCCAAACACCCACAGGAGACCAATCACCTGTTGCATTCCACAGCAGCAGATAACCATTGTTTACTTTGGTTGCTGAACTGCAGCTTGTCACAAGGAAAAATCCTAAGAAAGGATTTTTCATGAAAGATGTCTGCGACATGTCACCTTTTTTTATTTAGTTAAATTAAAAGGAAAAAGTGTTTGTAATTTTCTCTGCTGTACTCATGCCGAAGAAAAAGACAAACACTTGACAGGTTATCTGTTGCCAATCAAACTCCACTCAAGTGCTCCTGTGGAATGCACTGGGAATTTCTTCACCTGTAGAACATAAAATTCTATCATATTACTAAAACAATTCTATAATATAAGAAAATGCAAAAACAATGCAAAGAAAATTCAAGTCCAAGCAGCTGAGTTTCAGGAAAAGTCCATGGCTTGAAGATGTTCCTCTTTGCCATATCTGAAAGTTTCTTTTGGTCCTGAAACAGGCTTGCTACGGAAAAAGTCCATCAATATTTATCAAAAGTCCATTGACAGTCTTCAAACAATTTTGAGAAAATTAGAAAATTTCTGAAATGTCTTGCTACAGCCCTTCATTGAACAACTTGGGCTGAAGCCAATCCCTGGCTCCTCAATGCCTCTGAGCTGCTGCCAGCTCTTTCACCCTTTTTTATTCAATTTAAATTTTTTTTTTTTTTTTTTTTTTTTTTTTTTTCTTGTCGGAAAGAGCAGCAGCAGCAGCAGAGGAGCCAGAGAGAGGCCCTTGGGGGCCCTGGCCCATGTGGAAGGATCAGGAACCCCAGACCTGGCCCACAGAAAGGTGGCCCAGGACCAGAAGGGGGAAGCAAAGCCCCCAAACCCAACAGGAGGCCGGGAGGTGGCCCTGGCCCAAGCAACCAAGGCAGAGAGCCCAGGCCCAGCCCCCGAGGCAGGCTCTGCATTGGCACAGACCCGCACCCTGCTGCCAGTACAATGGCAGAAGGGGTGACCAAACACTTGCTTTCCCCAAAACCACCGAGGCATGCCGGCAATGTGAAGACAGAAGCTGTCCCGAGAAACTTCGTCTCGGGTCTGGGGATGTCCTTTCCCCACAGCAGACAAGCGATGCTCGCTTCCTGCTGTGCCCTCTGCCTCTGCGATGCAAATGCACCAGGTGTTCCTCCCATCTGCCTCACGGCACCACCTCCACCCGCTCTGGGCTGGGGACCAGGGGCAGAACTTTCGGGACCCACCTTCCCCTCGCCGCTGGGGCGCGCGAGGGGCGGCAGAGAGATTCGCATCCCCCAGGGAGAAAACCCGGACCAAACACCCCCCAACCCGCCAAGAATGCTGATCTTGAAAACAGACAGCCGGGCTGCGCCCACAGCCAGCTGTCGGGCCATGCCTCCTCCATGGAAGGACAGGCTGACGCCCTCTTCCCCTGTCCCAGCTCCCCCCGTAGGGGCAGCCCCGGGACAACCCGAAAAACTCGGGGAGGAAGTCACGCTGGATGCAGGAGGTGCCTCTGCTGCTGCCGCCGGCTCCAAGGCAGCCTCTGACGCGGACATGGAGAACGGAGTCCCCGCAGGGGCAGGCAGCGGGGCCGCCTGGGGAGGCGGCGGGGGCGGCGGGGGCGGCACGGGGTCGGCAGCTTCTTCTGCGCCGGACTCTGACATCGGCCGCGGAACCGCAGTCGCAGAAGGCGGCGGGACGGCCGGGGGGAGCGGTGGATCGCTGTTGCCCAGCAACATCGGCGCAGCCGCGGGAAGCGGTGTCTCTGAGATAGATGCAGGCAGGGAAGCCGGTGGAACCGCGGCCGGAGCGTCCACAGGCTCCCCCGGAGGGGCGGCCGCGGGACGGGCCGCGGGGGGAACCGCCCGCACCCGCGGGGCGGGTTGGGGCGGTGCCCGCGGCGCTGGGCGGGGCGGCGCTCGGGGCGCTGGCCGGGGTGGTGCTCGCGGCGCTGGCCGGGGCGGCGCCGCCCACTCCCATCCCCCCTGAGAGCAACCGGAGGGGGGAACAAACGGCTCCGTCTGAGCATGCTCCGAAGACGCAGTAAAAAAAACTTCGGCTGCGGGCGAAACTTCGCCCCCCCACTGTGGTTCAGGGGGGCTGGAAAGCAGCAGAGCGTCCCCCTCCAAAGGGTCTTCCCCCGGAATCGGGGGGAACGGGGCTTGCCCCTTGCAGTTAGCAATCCAGGGAAAAACAGCTGCTCTCCGTTTCAAGACTAGAAAGAGCTTCAAAAAGGTTGGATAAATCGAGGGGCATCCGAACCCCCGGTATAAAAAGAATTGGAAAATGGAGCCCATACACTCCCAGACAAACACATCGAGGGCATATAGCACATTCGTAAAAAACCCAAAGAGCTTTGCCCATCGAAAAAACTCATAGAGATCTGCTTCCAACAGGAGAATTCTGTCCTCTTCACCCCATTTTTGCCAGAGGGCAATAAGTTTCTCCTCTGAAGGGGAGAATGGAACCTCATCCTCTAGGGGAGAAGTCCTCCAGATGACCAGCCACAAACTGTGAATGACCTCATCTTCAGGAGGGGAAAAACCAACAGTACCTTGTGACAGTGTCCAGGACTCTCTGGCTATCTGCACGGTGCTGCTGAGCTTTCCGAACATCTTCCTGGAGGCTTTTCAGAAGGTTCCCTTTGTGGTCAGCCTTGCTGTGAACTCTGTCCAAATTCGGATCTTCAGTTCTTCAGCTCCTGGCTAGAATCCACTTCTGTGGTCACTTGTGAAGCAACCATCAATGCCACACATTCAGGGTTTACCCAGTGCAGCAATGCTCCTCTGGTGGTCTCACCAAGTGATGATTGTCCTCCTCAGTCGGGGGTCACCAATTGTGACTGTGGTCACAAGGGTTTTCAGGATGAAGAAGAGACGAGAATGTTGACTCCATGATCAGAAGGCTTGATTTATTATTTTATGATATATGTTACATTAAGACTATACTAAAAAGCAATAGAAAGGAAAAGGTTTCTTGAGAAGCTAGCTAAGCTAAGAATAGAAAAGAATGAATAACAAAGATCTGTGTCTCAGACAGAGCAAGAGCCAGCTCTGCCATGAGTGGTCAAGAAATCCAAACACCCACAGGAGACCAATCACCTGTTGCATTCCACAGCAGCAGATAACCATTGTTTACTTTGGTTGCTGAACTGCAGCTTGTCACAAGGAAAAATCCTAAGAAAGGATTTTTCATGAAAGATGTCTGCGACAAATCCCTGGCAAGGGCCGGGAGATAGCGAGGGCTCGGAGCTGCTGCTGCCGGCGCAGCGCGGCCGCCCCAAACTGTTCCCAAACAATTCCCAAACAATTCCCGAACTGTTCCCAAACTGTTCCCAAACAAACAATTCCCAAAGAAACAATTCCCAAGCAATTCCCAAAAAATTCCCAGCGTTCCTGGGGCTGGGGTCCAGCCCTGGCACTGGCCTGGGACAGCTTGGATCAGCCCGGGATACTGGGAAGTTCCCTGCCCGTGGAATGGTTGGGATGGGATGGGCCCTGAAATCCCTTCCTGGCCAGAGCAGTCCAGGATCCCATGGGCGGGATCCCACGGATAGAATTCCATGGACGGGATCCCATGGACAGGATCCCATGGACAGGATCCCATGGATAGGATTCCATGGATGGGATCCCATTGACAGGATCCCATGGACAGGATCCCATGGATAGGATTCCATGGACAGGATCCCATGGATAGGATTCCATGGACAGGATCCCATGGACAGGATCCCATGGATAGGATTCCATGGACAGGATCCCATGGCCAGGAAACCATGGACAGGATCCCATGGACAGGATCCCATGGATAGGATCCCATGGATAGGATTCCATGGCCGGGATCCCATGGACAGGATCCCATGGCCAGGCAACCATGGACAGGATTCCATGGACAGGATCCCATGGATAGGATCCCATGGACAGGATCCCATGGATAGGATTCCATGGCCGGGATCCCATGGACAGGATCCCATGGCCAGGCAACCATGGACAGGATCCCATGGACAGGATCCCATGGATAGGATCCCATGGATAGGATTCCATGGCCGGGATCCCATGGACAGGATCCCATGGCCAGGCAACCATGGACAGGATTCCATGGACAGGATCCCATGGATAGGATCCCATGGACAGGATCCCATGGATAGGATTCCATGGACAGGATCCCATGGACAGGATCCCATGGGCGGGATCCCATGGATAGGGTTCCATGGACAGGATCCCATGGACAGGATCCCATGGATAGGATCCCATGGATAGGATCCCATGGGCGGGATCCCATGGATAGGATTCCATGGCCAGGAAACCATGGACAGCATTCCAGGGCCAGGATCCCACGGATAGCATTCCATGGTCAGGATTCCATGGCCAGGATCCCATGGATAGGATCCCATGGCCAGGATCCAATGATCCCTGGATCCCAGGGACAGCATTCCATGGATGGGATTCCATTGTCAGGATTCCATGGATAGGATTCCATGGATAGGATCCCATGGACGGGATCCCGTGAACAGGATCCCATGGACAGGATCCCATGGCCAAGATCCCAAGGCCAGAATTCCAGGGCCAGGAGCCCATGGACAAGATTCCATGTTTGGGAATACAGGGCTGATCCTGGAGTGCTTGGGAATACAGGCTGGAATTCTGGGATGTGCTTGGGAATGCAGGGCTGGAATTCTGGGATGTGCTTGGGATTGCAGGGCTGGAATTCTGGAATGTTTGGGAATACAGGGCTGGAATTCTGGGATGTGTTTGGGAATGCAGTGCTGGAATCTTGGGATGTGTTTGGGAATGCAGGGCTGGATCTCTGGAATGTGTTTGGGAATGCAGGGCTGGAATTCTGGAATGTTTGGGATTGCAGGGCTGGAATTCTGGAATGTGTTTGGGAATGCAGGGCTGGAATTCTGGAATGTTTGGGAATGCAGGGCTGGAATTCTGGAGTGTGTTTGGGAATGCAGGGCTGGATCTCTGGGGTGCTCCAAATCCCTGGGATGTGTTTGGGAGCGAAGGGCAGATCCCTGGAACGCGCTGGGAGGCAAAGTTTGGATCTGTGGAGCGTGTTGGGAGCGGAGGGCCGGACCTCTGGAACGTGTCCAGATCCCTGGAGAGCCTGGGAATAACGGGCCGGATCTTTGGAGCGTGGCCGGGGCCGAGGGTCGGATCCCTGGAGCATCTCCAGATCCCTGGAAGGTGTCCAGATCCCTGGAGCGTCTCCAGATCCCTGGAGCATGTCCAGATCCCTGGAAGGTGTCCAGATCCCTGGAGCGTGTCCAGATCCCTGGAGCGTCTCCAGATCCCTGGAGCGTGTCCAGATCCCTGGAAGGTGTCCAGATCCCTGGAGCGTCTCCAGATCCCTGGAGCGTCTCCAGATCCCTGGAATGTTTCCAGATCCCTGGAAGGTGTCCAGATCCCTGGAGCGTGTCCAGATCCCTGGAGCGTCTCCAGATCCCTGGAGCGTGTCCAGATCCCTGGAATGTGTCCAGCTCCCGGAGCGTGGCCGTGGCTTTGCTCCGGAGCCAAACCCCTGGAATGGCTTTTCCCGGCTCCCGCTGCTGCTCCGGCGGCTGCCAGAGGCCACGGCCCCGCTCCCGGCCCTGCTTCCCTCCCTCCATCCCATGGATCCCATCCCAGTCCCAATCCCATGGATCACTTCCCAATCCCATGGATCTCTTCCCATCTCATTATCCCATCCCATCCTATGGATCCCATCCTATGGATCCCATCCCATGGATTCCATCCCATCCTGTGGATCCCATCCTATGGATCCCAGCCCATCCTATGGATCCTATCCCATAGATCCCATCCCATCCCATCCTATGGATCCCATCCCATCCCATCCCATGGATCCCATCTCATCCCATGGATCCCATCCTATGGATCCCATCCCATGGATCCCATCTCATCCCATGGATCCCATCCTATGGATCCCATCCCATCCCATGGATCCTATCCCATGGATCCCATCCCATCCCATCCCATGGATCCCAGCCCATCCCATCCCATGGATCCTATCCCATGGATCCCATCCCATCCTGTGGATCCCATCCTGTGGATCCCATCCTATGGATCCCATCCCATCCCATGGATCCCATCCTATGGATCCCATCCCATCCCATGGATCCCATCCTATGGATCCCATGCCATGCCATGATGCCAATCCCAATCCCATTATCCCATTATCCCATCCCATGGATCCCAACCCCTATCCCATTATCCCATTATCCCATTATCCCATTATCCCATTATCCCATTATCCCATCCCATGGATCCCAACCCCTATTCCATTATCCCATTATCCCATTATCCCATTATCCCATCCCATGGATCCCAACCCCTATCCCATTATCCCAATCCCATCCCATTATCCCATCCCATGGATCCCAACCCCTATCCCATTATCCCATTATCCCATTATCCCATTATCCCATTATCCCATTTTCCCATCCCAGCGGCTCCCCCCGGACAGGAGCTCAGCTTCCCTCACTCTTTTCCTTGGAAAAGCTGTTCCCATGGCCCTTCCCTTCCCAGCCAGGGCATTCCATGATCCCAGGATCTGCCAGATCCCAAAAATCCCCCTGGGATTGGCTCCCGGGGCGGGGGGCAGCGGGGCCCTGTTTCCCTAAAGCCTTGGAATGCTGGCAGGGAAACTCCAGCGGCTCTGGAAAATCCTCCCTGGGGCTGGGAAGGGGAGCGAGGGAAGGAGGGTGGATTGGGGATCAGGGGTGGATCCACGGATCAGGGATGGATCCGTGGGTCAGGGATGGATCCGTGGGTCAAGGATGGATCCGTGGGTCAGGGGTGGATCCGTGGGTCAGGGGTGGATCCGTGGGTCAGGGATGGAACCAGGGATCAGGGGTGGATCCGTGGGTGAGGGGTGGATCCGTGGATCAGGGATGGATTCGTGGGTCAGGGATGGATCCGTGGGTGAGGGATGGATCCACGGATCAGGGATGGATCAGTGGGTCAGGGATGGATCCGTGGATCAGGGATGGATCCGTGGGTCAGGGATGGATCTGTGGATCAGGGCTGGATCCGTGGGTCAAGGATGGATCCGTGGGTCAGGGATGGATCCGTGGGTCAGGGATGGGTCCATGGATGAGGGATGGATCCGTGGGTCAGGGATGGATCCGTGGGTCAGGGATGGATCTGTGGATCAGGGCTGGATCCGTGGGTCAAGGATGGATCCGTGGGTCAGGGATGGATCCGTGGGTCAGGGAGGGGTCCATGGATGAGGGATGGATCCGTGGATCAGGGATGGATCCGTGGGTCAGGGATGGATCCGTGGATCAGGGATGGATCTGTGGATCAGGGGTGGATCCGTGGGTGAGGGATGGATCCGTGGGTGAGGGATGGATCTGTGGGTGAGGGATGGATCCGTGGGTCAGGGATGGATCCGTGGGTGAGGGATGGATCTGTGGGTGAGGGATGGATCCGTGGATCAGGGATGGATCCGTGGGTGAGGGATGGATCTGTGGGTGAGGGATGGATCCGTGGGTCAGGGATGGATCTGTGGATGAGGGATGGATCCGTGGATCAGGGATGGATCTGTGGATGAGGGATGGATCCGTGGATCAGGGATGGATCTGTGGATCAGGGATGGATCTGTGGATGAGGGATGGATCCGTGGATCAGGGATGGATCCGTGGGTCAAGGATGGATCCGTGGATCAGGGATGGATCCGTGGGTGAGGGATGGGTCCATGGATGAGGGATGGATCCATGGATGAGGCATTAATTCATGGATGAGGGATGGATCTGTGGATGAGGGATGGATCCGTGGGTGAGGGATGGATCCGTGGATCAGGGATGGATCTGTGGATGAGGGGTGGATCTGTGGATCAGGGATGGATCTGTGGATGAAGGATGGATCCGTGGGTGAGGCATTAATTCCTGGATGAAGGTTGTGGGATGGATCCATGGCCCCATGGCTGTGGGGTGAGAGATTGATCCATGGAGGAGGCATGGACCCATGGATCCATGGATCTGTGGGGTGAGGGATGGACCCGTGGATCTGTGGGGTGAGGGATGGACCCATAGATCTGTGGGGTGAGGGATGGACCCGTGGATCTGTGGGGTGAGGGATGGACCCATAGATCTGTGGGGTGAGGGATGGACCCGTGGATCTGTGGGGTGAGGGATCAGGGATGGACCCGTGGGGTGAGGGATCAGGGATGGACCCATGTATCTGTGGGGTGAGGGATGGACCCATGGACCCGTGGGGTGAGGGATGGACCCGTGGATCTGTGGCTGTGGGGTGAGGGATCAGGGATGGACCCGTGGGGTGAGGGATGGACCCGTGGATCTGTGGGGTGAGGGATCAGGGATGGACCCGTGGGGTGAGGGATGGACCCATAGATCTGTGGGGTGAGGGATGGCTCCATGGCTGTGAGGTGAGGGATCAGGGATGGACCCATGGATCCATGGGCCCGTGGGGTGAGGGATGGACCTGTGGATCTGTGGGGTGAGGGATCAGGGATGGACCCGTGGGGTGAGGGATCAGGGATGGACCCGTGGATCTGTGGGGTGAGGGATGGATCCATGGGTCCATGGCTGTGGGATGAATCCATGGATCCGTGGGGTGAGGGATGCATCCATAGATCTGTGGGGTGAGGGATGGATCCGTGGAGCTGTGGGGTGAGGGATGAGGGATGGCTCCGTGGCTGTGGGATGGACCCGTGGCTGTTGGGATGGATCCATGGATCTGTGGGGTGAGGGATGGATCCATGGATCAGTGACTTTGGGATGCCTCTATGGATCTGTGGGGTGAGGAATGGATCCATAGATCTGTGGGATGAAGGATGGATCTGTGGATGTGTGGGGTGAGGGGTGAATCCGTGGATCCGTGGGGTGAGAGATGAATCCGTGGATCCGTGGGATGAATGATGAATCCATGGATCCCTGGGGTGAGGAATGAATCCATGGAACCATGAATCCGTGGGGTGAGGGATGGATCCATGGATCCGTGGGGTGAGGGATGGATCCATGGATCCGTGGGGTGAGGGATGGATCCGTGGATCCGTGGGCTGCAGGATGGATCCGTGGATCCGTGGGGTGAGGGATGGATCCGTGGATCCGTGGGCTGCAGGATTGGATCTGTGGATCCGTGGGGTGAGGGATGGATCCGTGGATCCGTGGGCTGCAGGATTGGATCCGTGGGCTGCAGGATGGATCCGTGGACCCGAGGGCTGCAGGATGGATCCGTGGATCTGTGGGATGCAGGATGGATCCGTGGGCTGCAGGATGGATCCGTGGATCCGTGGGATGCAGGATGGATCTGTGGGCTGCAGGATGGATCCGTGGATCCGTGGGATGCAGGATGGATCCGTGGAGCCGTGGGATGCAGGATGGATCTGTGGGCTGCAGGATGGATCCGTGGATCCGTGGGATGCAGGATGGATCCGTGGATCCGTGGGATGCAGGATGGATCCGTGGGATGCAGGATGGATCCGTGGATCTGTGGGATGCAGGATGGATCCGTGGGATGCAGGATGGATCCGTGGATCCGTGGGGTGAGGGATGGATCCGTGGATCCGTGGGATGCAGGATGGATCCGTGGGATGCAGGATTGGATCCGTGGACCCGTGGGGTGCAGGATGGATCCGTGGATCCGTGGGCTGCAGGATGGATCCGTGGACCCGTGGGCTGCAGGATGGATCCGTGGGATGCAGGATGGATCCGTGGGGTGCAGGATGGATCCGTGGATCTGTGGGCTGCAGGATGGATCCGTGGACCCGTGGGCTGCAGGATGGATCCGTGGGATGCAGGATGGATCCGTGGGGTGCAGGATGGATCCGTGGATCTGTGGGATGCAGGATGGATCCGTGGACCCGTGGGCTGCACGATTGGATCCGTGGAGCCGTGGGGTGAGGGATGGATCCGTGGACCCGTGGGGTGAGGGCTGCAGGTGCAGCCCCGCGGGCGCGGGGGCCGCTCCAGCCCCGGATGCCGCCGGGCGCGGCTCCTTTGATCGCGGTCCCAGCTGGGCGAGGGTGCCGCGATTGGAACCAGCTGGGAAAAGCCCGGCCGGGAACCGGGACAGCCGCGGCTGGGGCAGCCGCGCCTCCCGCTCCCGTTACCCCTGCGCGGCTGCTCTGAGCCCGGCTGCTGATAGCCCGGGTGCTGATAGCCCGGGTGCTGATAGCCCGGGTGTTGTTAACCCGGGTGCTGATAGCCCGGGTGCTGATAGCCCGGGTGCTGATAGCCCGGGTGCTCTTAGCCCGGGTGCTCTTAGCCCGGGTGTTGTTAGCCCGGCTGCTGATAGCCCGGGTGCTGATAGCCCGGGTGTTGTTATCCCTATTGTTATCCCGGCTGTTGTTATCCAGGGTGCTGTTATCCCGGCTGTTATCCCGGCTGTTATCCCGGCTGTTGTTATCCCAGTTCTTATCCCGGCTGTTATCCCGGGTGCTGCTATCCCGGCTGTTGTTATCCCTGTTGTTATCCCAGCTGTTGTTATCCCGGGTGCTGTTATCCCGGCTGTTGTTATGTGTTGTTATCCCGGGTGCTGTTATCCCGGCTGCTATCCCGGCTGTTGTTATCCCAGTTCTTATCCCGGCTGTTATCCCGGTTATTATCCCAGCTGTTTTTATCCCGGGTGTTGCTATCCCGGCTGTTGTTATCCCAGTTCTTATCTCGGGTGTTGTTATCCCGGTTCTTATCCCGGGTGTTTTCCCAGCTGTTGCTATCCCGGCTGTTGTTATCCCGGGTGCTGCTATCCCGGCTGTTGTTATCCCAGTTCTTATCCCGGCTGTTGTTATCCCGGGTGTTGTTACCCCGGCTGCTATCCCGGGTGTTACCCCGGCTGTTATCCCGGTTATTATCCTGGCTGTTGTTATCCCGGGTGTTGCTATCCCGGCTGTTGTTATCCCAGGTGTTGTTATCCCGGGTGTTGCTATCCTGGGTGTTGTTATCCCGGCTGTTGTTATCCCGGCTGTTGTTATCCCGGCCGTTGTTATCCCGGCTGTTGTTATCCCTGTTGTTATCCCGGTTGTTATCCCGGCTGTTGCTATCCCGGCTGTTGTTATCCCGGCTGTTGTTATCCCGGTTATCCCATTGTTCATCCTCCCCTCCCCCCGCTCCCGCCGGAGCCTTTCCCAGTTTTTGTTTTTTTTTTTTGTTTTTCTTTTTTCCCCTTTTCCATCCATAACTTTTAACGAGCGGAGCCTGCTCGGAGCGCACGGGAGCAGCGCTGCCGCTTCGGCGGGAGGGGGGGACGGAGGCTCTTCCCGAGGGCCTCGGGAAAGGGGGCTCTGGAATTTCGGGAAAGGGGGGTCTGGAATTTCGGGAAAGGGGGGCCTGGAATTTCGGGAAATGGGGGTATGGAATTTCGGGAAAGGGGGGCTCTGGAATTTCGGGAAAGGGGGGTCTGGAATTTCGGGAAAGGGGGGTCTGGAATTTCGGGAGAGGGGGCTCTGGAATTTCGGGAAAGGAGGGCTCTGGAATTTCGGGAGAGGGGGGTCTGGAATTTCGGGAAAGGGGGGTCTGGAATTTCGGGAAAGGGGGGCCTGGAATTTCGGGAAATGGGGGTATGGAATTTCGGGAAAGGGGGGTCTGGAATTTCGGGAAAGGGGGGCCTGGAATTTCGGGAAGGGGGGGCCTGGAATTTCGGAAAGGGGGGGCCTGGAATTTCGGGAAAGGGGGGGTCTGGAATTTCGGGAAATGGGGGGTCTGGAATTTCGGGAAAGGGGGGGGCTCTGGAATTCCGGCACTGGGGAGGAGCGAGGCTCTTCCCGAGGGCCTCGGGAAAGGGGGGTCTGGAATTTCGGGAAAGGGGGGCTCTGGAATTCCGGCAGTGGCAAGGAGGGAGCCTCGCTCTTCCCGAGGCCCTCGGGAAAGGGGGGTCTGGAATTTCGGGAAAGGGGGGTCTGGAATTCCGGCAGTGGCAAGGAGGGAGCCTCGCTCTTCCCGAGGCCCTCGGGAGAGGGGGGGGGCTCTGGAATTCCGGCGGCTCCTCCGGAAGCGGCGGCGGCGGCTGCGGGGGGCCCCCGGTCCCAGATCCGGGCGGCCCCGGAGCCCTCGGAGCCCGCGGATCCTCGGGGTCTGAGTTTGGAGAGGATGGAGCAGGGACCTGGCCCTGGAAAATTCCCCCTGGGGAACGGAGCTGCGGGAAAAGCAGGGAATTCCAGGAGATCCCAGAGTGTCGGGGGAAAAGCAGGGAATTCCAGGAGATCCCAGAGTGTCGGGGGAAAAGCAGGGAATTCCGGGAGATCCCAGAGTGTTCGGAGGAAAAGCAGGGAATTTCAGGAGATCCCAGAGTGTCTGGGGAAAAGCAGGGAATTCCAGGAGATCCCAGAGTGTCTGGGGAAAAGCAGGGAATTCCAGGAGATCCCAGAGTGTCGGGGGAAAAGCAGGGAATTCCGGGAGATCCCAGAGTGTCGGGGGAAAAGCAGGGAATTCCAGGAGATCCCAGAGTGTTTGAGGAAAAGCAGGGAATTCCAGGAGATCCCAGAGTGTTGGGGGAAAAGCAGGGAATTCCAGGAGATCCCAGAGTGTTGGGGGAAAAGCAGGGAATTCCGGGAGATCCCAGAGTGTTTGAGGAAAAGCAGGGAATTCCAGGAGATCCCAGAGTGTTGGGGGAAAAGCAGGGAATTCCGGGAGATCCCAGAGTGTTTGAGGAAAAGCAGGGAATTCCGGGAGATCCCAGCGTGTCGGGGGAAAAGCAGGGAATTCCAGGAGATCCCAGAGTGTTGGGGGAAAAGCAGGGAATTCCGGGAGATCCCAGAGTGTTTGAGGAAAAGCAGGGAATTCCGGGAGATCCCAGCGTGTCGGGGGAAAAGCAGGGAATTCCAGGAGATCCCGGTGTTTTCCAGGGTGGTTTTTGAATGGAGCTGGGGGAAAAGCAGGGAATTCCAGGAGATCCCAGAGTGTCTGGGGAAAAGCAGGGAATTCCGGGAGATCCCAGAGTGTTGGGGGAAAAGCAGGGAATTCCAGGAGATCCCAGAGGGTCTGGGGAAAAGCAGGGAATTCCAGGAGATCCCAGAGTGTTGGGGGAAAAGCAGGGAATTCCAGGAGATCCCAGAGTGTCTGGGGAAAAGCAGGGAATTCCGGGAGATCCCAGCGTGTCTGGGGAAAAGCAGGGAATTCCAGGAGATCCCAGAGTGTTCGGGGGAAAAGCAGGGAATTCCAGGAGATCCCAGCGTGTAGGGGGAAAAGCAGGGAATTCCAGGAGATCCCAGAGTGTTTTCCAGGGGTGTTTTTGAATGGAGCTGGGGGAAAAGCAGGGAATTCCAGGAGATCCCGGTGTTTTCCAGGGTGTTTTTTGTGGGAGAGCTGGGGAGAGGTTTGGGATGCAGGTGTGGGGATGGGAAACAGGGAATGGCTTCCCATGGAATGGCTTCCCGTGGAACTGTGGGATTTTGGGATGGGATTCCCAGAGAATCTGGGGCTGCCCCAGGGTCCCTGGAATAGCAGGGAATGGGATCATCCCTAAAATCCCCTCCATTCCCACCCGGGAACGGGATCATCCCTAAAATCCCCTCCATTCCCACCCCATTCCCAGCATTCCGAGGCCGGATCTGCCCCTCCGGGAGGGAGTTCCCAGGGAATCCCACATCCCAGCCCCCCTTCTCCCCGGATTTTCCCCTCTCATCCCAGAATTCCCAAGGCTTGGGATTGAGGAGAATCCTCCCCATGCCGGGGAGCCCAAACTTCCCTCGTTTTGCCCCAGTTCTGGGAAGGAAAAGGGAAATTCCAGAGGCGGCAGAGCTGGGAATCCAGGAGTTGGCGATTGCTGCTCTGCCAGGAGAGAATTCCAGAGAATTCCAGAGCCTTTTCCAGGGGATTTTCTGGGAGAGCTGCAGAGGGGTTTGGGATGGCAAAAACAGGGAATGGCTTCCCATGGAAAAATCGGGATTTTGGGATGGAATTCCCAGAGAATCCGGGGCTGCCTTAAGGGGGATATGGGATTCAGGGAATGACTGGAATGGCTTCCCATGGAAAAATCGGGATTTTGGGATGGAATTCCCAGAGAATCCTGGGATGCCTAAGGGGATATGGGATTCAGGGAACGACTGGAATGGCTTCCCATGGAAAAATCGGGATTTTGGGGTGGAATTCCCAGAGAATCCGGGGCTGCCTTAAGGGGGATCAGGATTCAGGGTTGGAAAAGCGGGGTTGGGATTCAGGGAATGACTGCAATGGCTTCCCGTGGAAAAATCGGGATTTTGGGATGGAATTCCCAGAGAATCCGGGGCTGCCTAAGGGGGATATGGGATTCAGGGAATGACTGGAATGTCTTCCCATGGAAAAATTGGGATTTTGGGGTGGAATTCCCAGAGAATCTGGGCCTGCCTTAGGGGGGATATGGGATTCAGGGAATGACTGCAATGGCTTCCCATGGAAAAATTGGGATTGTGGGGTGGAATTCCCAGAGAATCCGGGGCTGCCTAAGGGGGATATGGGATTCTGGGAATGGCTGCAATGGCTTCCCATGGAAAAATCGGGATTGTGGGATGGAATTCCCAGAGAATCCGGGGCTGCCTAAGGGGGATATGGGATTCAGGGTTGGAAAAGCGGGGTCAGGGTTTGGGATGGCAAACAGGGAATGGCTTCCCATGGAAAAATCGGGATTTTGGGATGGAATTCCCAGAGAATCCGGGGCTGCCTAAGGGGATATGGGATTCAGGGAATGACTGGAATGGCTTCCCGTGGAAAAATCGGGATTGTGGGGTGGAATTCCTGCCCGGGCTGGCATTCCCAGCCGCTCCCTGATGCCAGGAATTCCCGGTTTGGATGCTGGGATCCCTCCCAAGGCAGCAGCAGGTTCCTGGCAGCCCAGCAAGGGCAGAATTCCAAGGAAAAAAAGGGAAGAGGGGGCAGTTCCTGTTCCTCTCCCCCCATCCTGGGCCGGGAACGGCTCCCGAGGTGTCGGGAATGGAAAAGTCGGAGCAGGACGGGAAGGGTTTGAGGGGAGGGTTTGAGGGAAGGGTTTGAGGGGAGGATTTGAGGGGAGGATTTGAGGGGAGGATTTGAGGGGAGGGTTTGAGGGGAGGATTTGAGGGGAGGATTTGAGGGAAGGGTTTGAGGGAAGGATTTGAGGGAAGGGTTTGAGGGAAGGGTTTGAGGGAAGGATTTCAGGGACGGATTTCAGGGAAGGATTTGAGGGGAGGGTTTGAGGGAAGGGTTTGAGGGGAGGATTTGAGGGAAGGATTTGAGGGAAGGATTTGAGGGAAGGATTTGAGGGAAGGGTTTGAGGGAAGGATTTGAGGGAAGGATTTGAGGGGAGGATTTGAGGGAAGGATTTGAGGGAAGGATTTGAGGGGAGGGTTTGAGGGGAGGATTTCAGGGAAGGATTTGAGGGAAGGGTTTGAGGGGAGGATTTGAGGGAAGGGTTTGAGGGGAGGATTTCAGGGAAGGATTTGAGGGAAGGGTTTGAGGGGAGGATTTGAGGGAAGGGTTTGAGGGAAGGATTTGGGGAAGGGTTTCAGGGAAGGATTTCAGGGAAGGGTTTGAGGGAAGGGTTTCAGGGAAGGGTTTGAGGGAAGGATTTGAGGGAAGGGTTTGAGGGGAGGATTTGAGGGAAGGATTTCAGGGGAGGATTTGAGGGAAGGATTTCAGGGAAGGGTTTGAGGGAAGGATTTGAGGGAAGGGTTTGAGGGAAGGATTTGAGGGAAGGGTTTGAGGGAAGGGTTTCAGGGGAGGATTTGAGGGGAGGGTTTGAGGGAAGGGTTTGAGCGGAGGGTTTGAGGGGAGGGTTTGAGGGAAGGGTTTGAGGGGAGGATTTCAGGGAAGGATTTGAGGGAAGGGTTTGAGGGGAGGATTTGAGGGAAGGATTTCAGGGAATGATTTCAGGGAAGGATTTCAGGGAAGGGTTTGAGGGAAGGATTTGAGGGAAGGATTTGAGGGAAGGGTTTGAGGGGTGGTTTGAGGGAAGGATTTGAGGGAAGGATTTGAGGGAAGGGTTTGAGGGGAGGATTTGAGGGAAGGATTTCAGGGAATGATTTCAGGGAAGGATTTCAGGGAAGGATTTGAGGGAAGGATTTGAGGGAAGGATTTGAGGGAAGGGTTTCAGGGAAGGGTTTGAGGGAAGGATTTGAGGGAAGGATTTGAGGGAAGGATTTGAGGGAAGGATTTGAGGGAAGGGTTTCAGGGAAGGGTTTGAGGGAAGGATTTGCCAGATCCGAGGCACGGCTGGGATTGGTCCTGCCCGAGCCAGGAGCTCGCCGGGAATCTTGGATTGGGACCGGGAAAGTTTTTTGGTTTTTTTTTTTGGTTTTTTTTTTATTTTCCATGGGCTGGAAAAGCAGCCATGAAAGATTTGGGGGGTGGCGGGGGGGAGGAAGAGTTTGGGGGGAAAAGAAATAAAAAAATAAAAAATAAAAATGGGAATTTAATCCCGGGATAGTCCCAAAGAGATGGAGCCGGGTTTGGGCCTGGGGGGAGTTTGGGGATTTTGAGTGGGGTTTTCAAGGGGGGCTTGAGGGGCTTTAGGGAATTCTGAGGGGGTTTTTAGGGAATTTTGAGGGGGTTTTTAGGGAATTCTGAGGTCTTCTTTCAAGAGTTTTAGGGTGGTTTTTTTAGGGAATTCTGAGTTGGTCGTTTAGGGAATTTTGAGGGTTGTTTTTAGGGAATTTGAGGTATTTTTCCAGGAGTTTTAAGGTGGATTTTTAGAGAATTCTGAGGGGTTTTTTAGGGAATTCTGAGGTCTTCTTTCAAGAGTTTTAGGGTGGTTTTTTTAGGGAATTCTGAGTTGGTCGTTTAGGGAATTTTGAGGGGTTTTTTAGGGAATTTTGAGGTATTTTTCCAGGAGTTTTAAGGTGGATTTTTAGGGAATTCTGAGGGTTTTTTTAGGGAATTCTGAGGTCTTCTTTCAAGAGTTTTAGGGTGGTTTTTTTAGGGAATTCTGAGTTGTTCTTTTAGGGAATTTTGATGTCTTTTTCCAGGAGTTTTAAGGTGGATTTTTAGGGAATTTTGAGGGGTTTTTTCGGGAATTTTGAGGGATTTTTTAGGGAATTTTGAGATCTTTTTTCAGGAGTTTTAAGTTGTTCTTTTAGGGAACTCTGAGGTGTTTTTTTTTTGGGAATTGTGAGGTGTTTTTTTAGGGAATTTTGAGGTCTTCTTTCAAGAGTTTTAAGGTGGTTTTTTAGGGAATTTTGAGGGGTTTTTAGGGAATTCTGAGGTGGTTTTTTAGAGAATTCTGAGGTGGTTTTTTTAGGGAATTCTGAGGGTTTTTTAGGGAATTTTGAGATCTTTTTTTCAGGAGTTTTGAGTTGTTCTTTTAAGGAATTTTGAGGTGCTTTTTTAGGGAACTCTGAAGTGGTTTTTTAGGGAATTCTGAGGTGATTTTTTAGGGACTTTTGAGGGGTTTTTTCAGTAATTTTGTGATTTTTAGGGGAAATTTGAGGTGGGTTTTTTTAGGGAATTTGAGGTGTTTTTTCGGGAATTCTGAGGGTTTTTTAGGGAATTTTGTGGTGTTTTTTAGGGAATTTTGAGGGGTTTTTGGGAATTTTGAGGGTTTTTTCAGGAATTTTGAGGGGTTTATAGGGAATTTGAGGTGGTTTTTTTTTGGGGGGGAATTTGAGGTGTTTTTCAGGGAATTTTGAGGTGTTTTTTAGGGAATTTTGAGGTGGTTTTTTTTCGGGAATTTTGAGGTGTTTTTTAGGGAATTTTGAGGTGGTTTTTTTCGGGAATTTTGAGGTGTTTTTTAGGGAATTTTGAGGTGGTTTTTTTCGGGAATTTTGAGGGTTTTTTGGGGGGAATTTTGAGGTGGTTTTTTTTCGGGAATTTTGAGGTGTTTTTTGGGAATTTGAGGTGGTTTTTTTCGGGAATTTTGAGGTTTTTTTGGGGATTGGAGGTGCTTTTCCATGGCAGGCGTTATCCCAGGAATCCGTGGTGATTCCTCAACCTCGGGGTGAGCGCCCAGAGCCCTCCTGGGATGGGATCTCATCCCAAACCCCACAGTTCTGGGGCAAGGGGGGATCCCAGGATTTCCCAAGCGGGATCACTGAGCCTCCATTCTGAGGCAGAGCGGCCCCCTGGCAAAAATGGGTATTTCCGAAAAAACGGGTATTCCCAGAAAAATGGGGTATTCCAAGGAAAAATGGGGTGGTCCCGGAAAAATGGGGTATTCCTAGAAAAACGGGTATTCCTAGAAAAATGGGGTATTCCTAGGAAAAATGGGGTATTCCTAGGAAAAATGGGGTATTCCTAGGAAAAATGGGGTATTCCAGGAAAAATGGGTATTCCTGGCAAAAATGGGGTATTCCTGGCAAAAATGGGGTATTCCTAGGAAAAATGGGGTATTCCCAAAAAATGGGGTATTCCTGGTAAAAATGGGTATTCCTAGGAAAAATGGGGTATTCCAGGAAAAATGGGGTATTCCTGGCAAAAATGGGGTATTCCAAGGAAAAATGGGGTATTCCATGGAAAAATGGGGTGTTCCTAGAAAAACGGGGTATTCCAAGGCAAGACAGGTATTCCCAGGGAAAACAAGAATTCCCAGGGGAAATTTGGGTGTCCCAGGGAAAACCCAGAATTCCTGGGGTCAGGTGGAATTCCCAGCGGATTCCGGGCTCCCTCCGGGCTCGGAGCCGTTCCCGCTTTTCCTGCTGGGATCTGGGAGCCCCCCGGGTTCTGTCCTGGCTCTGTCCCGTCCCTGTCCCGGCTCTGTCCCGGCTCTGTCCCGGCTCTGTCCCGTCCCTGTCCCGGCTCTGTCCCGGCTCTGTCCCGTCCCTGTCCCGTCCCTGTCCCGGCTCTGTCCTGGCTCTGTCCCGGCTCTGTCCCAGCTCTGTCCTGGCTCTGTCCCGGCTCTGTCCCAGCTCTGTCCTGGCTCTGTCCCGGCTCTGTCCCGTCCCTGTCCCGTCCCTGTCCCGGCTCTGTCCTGGCTCTGTCCCCTCCCTGTCCCGGCTCTGTCCCGGCTCTGTCCCGGCTCTGTCCTGGCTCTGTCCTGGCTCTGTCCCGGCTCTGTCCCGGCTCTGTCCCGGCTCTGTCCCGGCTCTGTCCCATCCCTGTCCCGGCTCTGTCCCGGGTCTGTCCCGCTTCTCCAGGTGCAGGGCGCGCTGCAGCAGCAGCTGGGATTTGGGAGCGTTTTTCCAGGAGCCCCTCGTAAATCACAGCCCCGGCCGCAATTCCCGGCCGGAATTCCCGGCTGCAGCCAGAGCGGTTCCCCCTCATGAACCCCAGCAGTTCCGGGGCTGGGAGCCGGGAATTCCACCTGGGATGGAGGGGAAAAACTGGGAACGTGCAGGGAGAGCCGGGAATTCCACCTGGGATGGAGGGGAAAGCTGGGAATGGGCAGGGATAGCCGGGAATTCCATCTGGGATGGAGGGGAAAGCTGGGAATGTGCAGGGAGAGCCGGGAATTCCATCTGGGATGGAGGGAAAAGCTGGGAATGTGCAGGGAGAGCCGGGAATTCCAGCTGGGATGAGGGGAAAAGCTGGGAATGTGCAGGAGGAGCCGGGAATTCCAGCTGGGATGGAGGGGAAAGCTGGGAATGGGCAGGGAGAGCCGGGAATTCCATCTGGGATGGAGGGGAAAAGCTGGGAATGTGCAGGAGGAGCCGGGAATTCCAGCTGGGATGAGGGGAAAAGCTGGGAATGTGCAGGGAGAGCCGGGAATTCCTCCTGGGATGAGGGGGAAAGTTGGGAACGTGCAGGGGGAGCCGGGAATTCCATCTGGAACCTCCTTGGGATGAAGGAAAAGCTGGGAATGGGCAGGGGGAGCTGGGAATTCCAGCTGGAACGTCCTTGGGATGAGGGGAAAGCTGGGAATGGGCAGAAGGAGACGGGAATTCCATCTGGGGTGGAGGAAAAAGCTGGGAATGTGCAGGGGGAGCCGGGAATTCCAGCTGGAACCTCCTTGGGATGAGGGGAAAGCTGGGAATGGGCAGAAGGAGACGGGAATTCCATCTGGGGTGGAGGAAAAAGCTGGGAATGTGCAGGGAGAGCCGGGAATTCCATCTGGGATGGAGGGGAAAGCTGGGAATGTGCAGAAGGAGCCGGGAATTCCATCTGGGATGAGGGGAAAAGCTGGGAATGTGCAGGGAGAGCCGGGAATTCCAGCTGGGATGAGGGGAAAAGCTGGAAATGTGCAGGAGGAGCCGGGAATTCCAGCTGGAACCTCCTTGGGATGAAGGAAAAGCTGGGAATGGGCAGGAGGAGCCGGGAATTCCAGCTGGGATGGAGGGGAAAGCTGGGAATGTGCAGGGGGAGCCGGGAATTCCATCTGGAACCTCCTTAGGATGGAGGGGAAAGTTGGGAATGTGCAGGGGGAGCCGGGAATTCCTCATGGGATGAGGGGAAAGTTGGGAATGTGCAGGGAGAGCCGGGAATTCCTCCTGGGATGGAGGGAAAAGCTGGGAATGTGCAGGAGGAGCCGGGAATTCCAGGAGATCCCAGAGCCCCTTCCAGGGCCTTTTCCAGAGGATTTCTGGGGGAGCTGCAGAGGGGTTTGGGATGCAGCTGAAGGGGTGGGAAACAGGGAATGGCTTCCCATGGAAAACTGGGATTTTGGGCTGGGATTCCCAGAGAATCCCTGGGCAATCCTGGAGTAGCGGGAGCTGCCCCGTGGGAAGGGGATCACCCCAAGTGAAGCAGTCTGGGATTCCATGGAATCTCTGGCAGCGTCCCCCAGGCCGGGCTGGAGCGCTCTGGGAATTGTCCCTGCCCGTGGCAATGCCGTGCTCGGAGCTGGGATGATCCGGGTCCAGCCTTCCCTGCCTGCCTCCCCCCTGCCGTCCATCCCGGAATTCCGGGAGCCTCCGCCGCGTCCGTGCTCTGCTCTGGGATCCTTCCCTGGGAAGGGAACCCCCCCCCCCCCCCCCAAAGCCCTGGGAAGCTCTGGAACCGAGGGAAACTGAGGCACACGGAGCACGCAGCATTCCCGACCTCCATCCCTCAGGCTGGGCTTATCCCAGGGGATCTCGGCCTCCTGGCTTCCCCCCCAGCACATTCCCAGCCCATTCCCCATTTCCACACATCCCTTTTCCCCATATCCATTTCCCCATTTCCCAGTTCCCCATTCCCCATTTCCACACATCCCTTTTCCCCATATCCATTTCCCCACTTCCCATTTCCCCATATCCCATTTCCCCATATCCCATTCCCCATATTCCATATCCCATTTCCCCCCATCCCATTTCCCAGTTCCCCATTCCCCATTTTCCATATCCCATATCCTATATCTCTATATCCCATTTCCCCTCATCCCATTTCCCCACATCCCAGTTCCCCGTATCCCATTCCCCATTTCCCATTCCCCATTTCCCCACATCCCATTTCCCCACATCCCATTCCCCATATCCTGTTTCCCATATCCCGTTTCCCATATCCCATTTCCCATATCCCATATCCTATATCCCCATATCCCATTTCCCCACATCGGATTTCCCCACATCCCATATCCCATTTCCCCACATCCTGTTCCCCATATCCCATTTCCCCACATCCCATTCCCCATTTCCCTACATCCCAGTTCCCCAGTTCACCACATCCCATTTGCCCGTCCCTTTTCCCCCAGTTCCCCACATCCCATTTCCCCACATCCCATTTCCCCACATCCCATATCCCATTTCCCCACATCCCATATCCCATTTCCCCACATCCCATTTCCCCACACCTCCACATCCCATTTGCCCATCCCTTTTTCCCCATTTCCCCACATCCCAGTTCCCCAGTTCCCCACATCCCATTTCCCCACATCCCATATCCCATATCCCGTTCCCCATATCCCATATCCCATTCCCCATATCCCGTTCCCCATATCCCATTCCCCATCTCCCATATCCCATATCCCATATCCCATTTCCCCATATCCCATATCCCATTCCCCATATCCCGTTCCCCATATCCCGTTCCCCATCTCCCATATCCCATATCCCGTTTCCCCATATCCCATATCCCATATCCCATTCCCCATATCCCATATTCCATATCCCATTCCCCATATCCCATTTCCCCATATCCCGTTCCCCATATCCCATATCCCATATCCCATATCCCATATCCCATATCCCATTCCCCACATCCCTTTCCCCACATCCCTTTTCCCTTATCTCATTTCCCATATCCCATCTCCCATATCCCACATCCCATCTCCCATATCCCATCTCCCATATCCCATTTCCCCATATCCCATATCCCATATCCCATATCCCATTCCCCATATCCCATTTCCTCATATCCCTTTTCCCCACATCCCATTCCCCACATCCCATTCCCCATTTCCCCACATGCCATTCCCCATTTCCCCACATCCCATTCCCCATTTCCCCACATGCCAGTTCCCCATTTCCCCACATCCCATTCCCCATTTCCCCACATCCCATTCCCCATTTCCCCACATCCCATTCCCCATTTCCCCACATCCCATTTCCCCACATCCCAGTACCCCATTTCCCCACATCCCAGTTCCCATTTCCTCACATCCCATTTCCCATTTCCCCACATCCCATTTGCCCGTCCCTTTCCCCCCAGTTCCCCCCATCCCATTTCCAGTTCCCCATCCTTTCCCGGCCTCCCCATTCCCGTTTTCCCCCCCCCCCCCCCCCATCATTTCCCCGGGCCAAATCCTCTCTGCGGAGGCCCGGAGCAGCCGGGGAGGCTCAGGAAAGAGCCGGGACCGATCCCAAATCCCCGCAATCAATCCGGGAGCCAGCGGAGCGGGATTAGGGCTCGCCGGGGGCCCGGGCGGGAACAGAGCCGGCATTGTAACCCGAGCTCATCCAGGGAAAACCGGGAAAGCGGCGGAGGGAGCCTGACCCCGGCATCCCGCGGGAGCCGGCAACGAGGAGCGAGTGAAGAATTCCAGAGGCGGCTTTGGCTTCCTGCTCCCGCCGCAGACGGACACGGGGGAGGCGGCGCGGGGCCGGCGCTTCCCAGCGCACCTGGAGCGGCCTCGGGAAGCGCCTGGAGAGCGGGCAGGGGGGCCAGGCGCCGGGGGGGGAAACCAGAAAATAACACCACCAAAAAAACGGGAAAAGCGGAAAAAATGGGATGGAAAAATGGAAAATAGCGGGGGCACCGCCGGCGTCGGCTGGGATGCGCCCCACGGGTTCGGTTTCTGGGATGGGGTTTTTTTTTTGGGATGCGATTCCCAGCTGGTCGGCATCGGCGCGGAGGGGGGAGAGCGCTGGCAGGGAATAAATCAGGGATCACAGGAGGGGGTCACATGTGGTTCCCGGCAGGAATTGCAGGTGCGGGCCGGGAATGGCCGGGAGCAGCTGCTGATGGATCAGGTGGGAGCCTGGCAGCTCATTCCAGGGGCCGGGAATGGCCGGAGACTGGGAACGCTGGGGGCTGGGAGCCACCGGGAGCGATGGGTGGGGGCTGGGAGCCACCGGGAACGGGGGCTGGGAATCACTGGGAACGATCAGGAACTGGGAACGGGGGCTGGGAATCACTGGGAACGATCAGGAACTGGGAATGGGGGCTGGGAATGATCAGGAACTGGGAATGGGGGCTGGGAGCCACCGGGAATGATCAGGAACTGGGAATGGGGGCTGGGAGCCACCAGGAATGGTCAGGAATTGGGAATAGGGACTGGGATTCACTGGGAATGGGGGCTGGGAGCCACTGGGAACGATCAGGAACTGGGAATGGGGGCTGGGAACTGGGAATGATCAGGAACTGGGAATGGGGGCTGGGAGTCACTGGGAACAGTCAGGAACTGGGAATGGGGGCTGGGAATCACTGGGAATGATCAGGAACTGGGAATGGGGGCTGGGAATGATCAGGAACTGGGAATGGGGGCTGGGAATCACTGGGAATGATCAGGAACTGGGAATGGGGGCTGGGAATCACTGGGAATGATCAGGAACTGGGAACGGGGGCTGGGAGCCACCGGGAACGGGGGCTGGGGGTCACTGGGAATGATCAGGAACTGGGAATGGGGGCTGGGAATGATCAGGAACTGGGAATGGGGGCTGGGAGCCACCGGGAATGATCAGGAACTGGGAACGGGGGCTGGGAGCCACTGGGAATGATCAGGAACTGGGAACGGGGGCTGGGAGCCACCGGGAATGATCAGGAACTGGGAATGGGAGCTGGGAACTGGGAATGATCAGGAACTGGGAATGGGGGCTGGGAGCCACTGGGAATGGTCAGGAACTGGGAATGGGGGCCGGGAATCACTGGGAATGATCAGGAACTGGGAACGGGGGCTGGGAGCCACTGGGAATGATCAGGAACTGGGAATGGGAGCTGGGAACTGGGAATGATCAGGAACTGGGAATGGGGGCTGGGAGCCACTGGGAATGGTCAGGAACTGGGAATGGGGGCTGGGAGCCACCAGGAATGGTCAGGAATTGGGAATAGGGACTGGGATTCACTGGGAATGGAGGCTGGGATTCCTTGGGAATGGTCAGGAACTGGGAATGGAGGCTGGGATTTACTGGGAATGAGGGGTTGGGATTCATTGGGAATGGTCAGGAATTAGGAATGGGAGCTGGGGTTCACTGGGAATGGGGGCTGGAAGGGACTCCTGGAACCTTTGGGATGGACGGGATTTCGGGATTGTCCATTCCATGGGCAGGGAGGGCTCCGCTATCCCGGGATGCTCCAGCCTGGCCTGGGACAATTCCAGAGGTGTCCATGGAATCCTGGAATGGTTTGGGACGTTCAGGATTTAGGGGTAGGCAGGGATGGCTCCGTCTCTCCTGGGATGCTCCAGCCTGGCCTGGGACAATTCCAGAGGTGTCCAGGGAATCCTGGAATGGTTTGGGATGTTCAGGATTTAGGGATAGGCAGGGACGGCTCCGTCTCTCCTGGGATGCTCCAGCCTGGCCTGGGACAATTCGGGGCTTGTCCAGGGAATCCTGGAATGGTTTTGGTGTGAAGGGATTTTAGGGATTGTCCCATTCCATGGGCAGTGAGGGCTCCGCTATCCCGGGATGCTCCAGCCTGGCCTGGGACAATTCCAGGGGTGTCCATGGAATCCTGGAATGGTTTGGGACGTTCAGGATTTAGGGATAGGCAGGGACGGCTCCGCTATCCCGGGATGCTCCAGCCTGGCCTGGGACAATTCCAGAGGTGTCCATGGAATCCTGGAATGGTTTGGGATGGAAGGGATTTAGGGATAGGCAGGGACGGCTCCGCTATCCTGGGATGCTCCAGCCTGGCCTGGGACAATTCCAGGGGTGTCCATGGAATCCTGGAATGGTTTGGGACGTTCAGGATTTAGGGATAGGCAGGGATGGCTCCGTCTCTCCTGGGATGCTCCAGCCTGGCCTGGGACAATTCCAGAGGTGTCCAGGGAATCCTGGAATGGTTTTGGTGTGAAGGGATTTTAGGGATTGTCCATTCCATGGGCAGTGAGGGCTCTGCTATCCCGGGATGCTCCAGCCTGGCCTGGGACAATTCCAGGGGTGTCCATGGAATCTTGGAATGGTTTGGGATGGAAGGGATTTTAGGGATTGTCCCATTTTCCAGGGGTGTCCATGGAATCCTGGAATGGTTTTGGCTGGAAGGGATTTCAGGGATTGTCCCATTCCATGGACAGGGACAACTCCCAGCAGCCTCGGATTCTCTGGGAATTCCATCCCAGAATCCCAATATTCCATGGGGAGCCATTCCCTGGGTGCTGTCCCTGCAGCCTGCATCCCAAACCCCTCTGCGGCTCTCCTGGAACGTGGAAGGGATTTTCGGGAATTCTGGCAGCTGGGGCAGCGTCACCTTCCCGGCACAACAGGATTGAGGAACACCCGGACCCGTATCCCACCCCTGGCACCCCACAGCCCTCCGGAGCGGGATTGTTGGGAATGCTTCTCCAGGAATTCCGGGCTGGAATCCCCATTCCCAGCTGGAATTCCCATCCCTGTGGATGTGGGATGGGGACAGGGACAGGATGGAATCCCCACTCCCAGCTGGAATTCCCATCCTTGTGGAATCCCCATTCCCAGGATTTCCCATCCCTGTGGATGTGGGATGGGGACACAGCTGGGATGGAATCCCCATTCCCAGCTGGAATTCCCATCCCTGTGGATGTGGGATGGGGACAGGGACAGGATGGAATCCCCATTCCCAACATTTCCCATCCCTGTGGATGTGGGAATCCCCATTCCCAGGATTTCCCAAGCCTGTGGATGTGGGATGGGGACACGGACAGGATGGAATCCCCATTCCCAGCTGGAATTCCCAAGCCTGTGGATGTGGGATGGGGACAGGGACAGGATGGAATCCCCACTCCCAGCTGGAATTCCCATCCCTGTGGATGTGGGATGGGGACAGGGACAGGATGGAATTCCCATTCCCAGCTGGAATTCCCATCCTTGTGGAATCCCCATTCCCAGGATTTCCCATGCCTGTGGATGTGGGATGGGGACACAGACAGGATGGAATTCCCATCCCCAGGGATTTTCCAGCCCCAGCAATTCCTGGCTCTGGAGGGCTGGTGGCCCCGGGCAGCTCCATGGGGCCATTCCAGAGGCTGATTCCCGAGGCAATCCCGCCGGATCTGCCCCGGGAGCTGGGAATGCGGCAGAATCCTCTCCCAGGCACCTCCGAGCCGGCCACCATTCCCAGTTTGGAGCTTCCTCTTTCCCAGTTCGGGCCTGCCGGGCCCGCAGGGAAATAAATGGGGAGCAGCTCCCGGCCCCTGGAGCCAGCCCGGGATGGCCGCGGATCCCAAAATTCCTCCCCTGCTGCTGCTGCTGCTGCTGCGGAGCCACGGCGGGCCCCGGGCCCGAATTCCTGAATTCCTGAATTCCGGGAGCCGGGGCTGGCAGCGGGAGGGAGCCGCGGGCCCGGGGCCAATCCCGCGGGAGCCAAGGCCGGGACGTGCGGATCCAGGAGCCTCCGCTGATTTCATGGAGCAAAAATGTCCCGGAAAATCCCGGGCCAGGCCCCCGGCGGGGGCAGGGATGGAGCCGGGAACGGTCCCGGGAAGGATCCCGGGCTGGGATGGGGGAGCTGGGAAAAGGGGACGGGAGCCCCTCGGGATCGGTGGGGTCGGGGAATGCTGCAATTCCCGTGGAATTCCCGGCTGGATCTGGAGCCTTTTCCCTGCTCTGGCTGAGCCTGGGGGGAGCAGCCGGAGCTGGGGAAGGCTGGGAACAGCAGGGAACAGCATCGAGGTGGGATGTTTGGGAATATTCCCCTGGAAAGGGCTGGAATTCCCGGCTGGGATCCCCCATTCCCAGCTGGAATTCCGGACTGGGATCCCCCATTCCCAGCTGGAATTCTGGGCTGGGATCCCCCATTCCTGGCTGGAATTCCGGACTGGGATCCCCCATTCCCAGCTGGAATTCCGGACTGGGATCCCCCATTCCCAGCTGGAATTCCAGGCTGGGATCCCAGTTCCCATCTGGAATTCCCATCCCCCATTCCCGGCTGGAATTCTGGACTGGGATCCCCCATTCCTGACTGGAATCCTGGGCTGGGATCCCCCATTCCCAGCTGGAATCCTGGGCTGGGATCCCCCATTCCCAGCTGGAATTCTGGACTGGGATCCCCCATTCCTGACTGGAATCCTGGGCTGGGATCCCCCATTCCCAGCTGGAATCCTGGGCTGGGATCCCCCATTCCCAGCTGGAATTCTGGGCTGGGATCCCCCATTCCCAGCTGGAATTCCCATCCCTGTGGGTGTTGGATGGGGACATGGCTGGGGGTGGATTTGGAGGCTCCAGGGACTTTTCCAAGCTCAGCAATTCCCTGATTTTCTTCCCATGGACCCGACGTCCTTTTCTTGGGAATCCTCCTCCCTCTCCAGCTCTCCCCACATTCCCAGCCCCGCTCGGTGCCGCCGCCTTCGGACAATCCAGGGAAGTCACTTGGGATCTGAGCCCATCCCAGTCCTGATCCCAGTCCCAGGGCCCGTCCCAGTTCTGTTCCCAATCCCAATCCCATCCCAGTTCTGATCCCGATCTCAGAGCTCATCCATCCCAGTCCTGATCCCAGTCCTATCTCAGTTCTGATCCCAATCCCAATCCCATCCCAGTTCTGTTCCCAATCCCAGTTCCTAATCCCAATCCCAGAGCCCATCCCAGTTCTGTTCCCAATCCCAATCCCATCCCAGTTCTGTTCCCAATCCCAATCCCATCCCAGTTCTGTTCCCAATCCCAATCCCAGTTCCTAATCCCAATCCCAGAGCCCATCCCCATTTTCCTCCCCCTCCTGCTGCCCCACATTCCAGGCCTTTCCCTTGGCACAGGGATTTGGGAACATCCCATTGTCCTGGGACCCCTCAGGGGGAGCTTTGGGCAGTGCTGGGGTTCATTTCCCCAGGATTTCCCAAATTCCTGGGTTTTACCGGCTCCTTCTGGCACGGGGAATGGTGCTGGTGGCTGGGAATAACCTGGGGGAAAGGGAAAAGGGAAAAGGAAAAGGGGAAAAGGGGAAAAGGAAGAAGTGGAAAGGGGAAAAGGAAAGGGGAAAAGGAAAAGGGGAAAGGGGAAAAGGGGAAAGGGGAAAATGAAAAAGGGGAAAAGGAAAAAGGGGAAAAGGAAAAGGAAAAAGGAAAAGGGGAAAAGGGAAAAGGAAAAGGGGGAAAAGAAGAAGGGGAAAGGGGAAAAGGAAAAAGGGGAAAAGGAAAAAGGGGAAAAGGAAAAAGGGGAAAGGAAGAAGTTGAAAGGGGAAAACGGAAAAGGAAAGGGGGAAAAGGAAGAAGTGGAAAGGGGAAAAGGAAAAAGGGGAAAGGAAAAGGGGAAAAGGAAGAAGTAGAAAGGGGAAAGGAAAAGGGGAAAAGGGGAAGGGGGGAAAAGGGGAAAGGGGAAAATGGAAAAGGGGAAAAGGAAAAGGGGAAAAAGAAGAAGGGAAAAGGGGAAAAGGAAAGGGAAGATGAAAGGAAGGGAAAAGGAAAAGGGGAAAAAGGGAAAAGGGAAAAAGGGAAAGGGAGGAATTCCCTCAAGGATCATGACCCCCATTCCCAATTAATGAGACAAATTCTGGATTTAATTAATTCCCACATCAACAACATGAAATTCCAGCATGTGATTGACAATTCCCAAAAAATGATAATTCCCAAAAAATGCAGCCCCTGCACCCCGCGCGCAGGGATCGGTGCCGGGATCGGTTCCGGGATCATTCTGGGATCAGTTCTGGGATCGGTTCCGGGATCTGTTCTGGGATCTGTTCTGGGCTCTGTTCCGGGATCTGTTCCGGGATCAGTTCCGGGCTCTGTTCCGGGATCTGTTCCGGGATCTGTTCCAGGATCTGTTCTGGGATCAGTTCTGGGATCAGTTCCGGGCTCTGTTCTGGGATCTGTTCTGGGATCAGTTCTGAGATCTGTTCTGGGATCAGTTCTGGGATCGAGTGGGAAGCAGATCCAGGAGAGCCAAGCATTCCATGAGTCTCCATGGATCCCAAGGCAGGAATTCCCAGGGATTCCCAAGTAGATCCCAGAGATCCAAATGTTCCACAGGCAGGAATCTCGGGGCGGGGATTCCCAGGGATTCCCAGGGGTTTCCAGAGCAGATCCGGGAGATCCAAGTGTTCCATGATCTGGAATTCCGGGGATTCCCGAGGATTCCCAGAGCGGATACAAGAGATCCAAGTGTTCCACAGGCAGGAATCCTGGGGCAGGGATTCCCTGGGATTCCCAGGTGGATCTGAGCGATCCAAATGTTCTGGGATCCGAAATCCCAGGGCAGGAATTCCCGAGGATTTTCAGAGATCCAAGTGTTCCGTGATCCAGGATCCCGGGGCAGGAATTCCTAGGAATTCCCCGAGTGGATCCCAGAGATCCAAGTGTTCTGTGATCCGGAATCCCAGGGCAGGAATTCCCGAGGATTTTCAGAGATCCAAGTGTTCCGTGATCCAGGATCCCAGGGCAGGAATTCCCAGAGTGGATCCCAGAGATCCAAGTGTTCCGTGATCCAGGATCCCTGGGCAGGAATTCCCGAGGATTTTCAGAGATCCAAGTGTTCCATGATCCCAGGGCAGGAATTCCCAGGGTGGATCCCAGAGATCCAAGTGTTCCATGATCCAGGATCCCAGGGCAGGAATTCCCAGAGTGGATCCCAGAGATCCAAGTGTTCTGTGATCCGGATCCCGGGGCAGGGATTCCCAAGGATTCCCGGAGCGGCTCCACATTCCCTGGATCTCCCGGAACCCCGGCACGTGCTCTGTGTCCCACGGGATCCTCTGGAATGTCGGTGCCGCTCTTCCCGCGGGATCTGCCAGGAACACGTCCCTGGATCCGGGAATCTTCCAGCGTGGCCTCCCCTGCGATTCCCGGCTGGGATTCCCGGCTGGGATTCCCGGCTGGAATTCCCGGCCTAGCTCCGGAGCTGCCCCGTCTTCCTGTCCCGGTCTTTGCTCTGTGGGAGGGAAAGGAGATGGGATCAAACCTGGAACTGGGAATCCTGGAATCCTGCCGGGATCCCTTCCCACGGAATCCATCCCAGATCCCCTGCCCAGCAGGATTCCCTGCACAGGAATCCTCCGGGATCCTTCCTCTGGGAATTCTACCTGGATCCCTGCCCAGGGGGGATCCCTTTCTTGGGAATTCTCCCTGGATCCCTTCCCAGGGATCCCTTTCTTGGGAATTCTCCCTGGATCCCTGCCCAGGGATCCTTTCCCAGGGAATCCTCCAGGATCCTTCCTCTGGGAATCCTTCCTGGGATCCCTTCCCTGGGAATTTTGGGATCCCTTCCTGGCAATGCTCCTGGGATCCTTTCCTTGGGAATCTTCCCAGGATCCCTACCTGGAAAATTCCCCCAGGATCCTTTCTTTCCCAGGGAATCCTCCTGGAAGCTCTTCCCTGGGAACTCTGGGATCCTTTCCCAGGGAATTTTCCCAGGATTCCCCAGAGCTGTCCCTGATCCCTACTCTGATCCCAATACAGACCCAGTGCCCCCAGTATAGCCCCAGTGTAACCCCAGTATAGCCCCAGTATAGCCCCAGTATAGCCCCAGGATAACCCCAGTATAGCCCCAGGATAACCCCAGTATAGCCCCAGTATAGCCCCAGTATAGCCCCAGTATAGCCCCAGGATAACCCCAGTATAGCCCCAGTATAACCCCAGTATAGCCCCAGTATAGCCCCAGTATAGCCCCAGGATAACCCCAGTATAGCCCCAGTATAACCCCAGTATAGCCCCAGTATAGCCCCAGCATAACCCCAGTATAGCCCCAGTATAACCCCAGTATAGCCCCAGTGTAACCCCAGTATAACCCCAGTATAGCCCCAGTATAACCCCAGTATAGCCCCAGTATAACCCCAGTATAGCCCCAGTATAGCCCCAGTATAACCAGTATAGCCCCAGTATAACCCCAGTATAGCCCCAGTGTAACCCCAGTATAACCCCAGTATAGCCCCAGTATAACCCCAGTATAGCCCCAGTATAGCCCCAGTATAACCCCAGTATAGCCCCAGTATAACCCCAGTATAGCCCCAGTGTAACCCCAGTATAACCCCAGTATAGCCCCAGTATAACCCCAGTATAGCCCCAGTATAACCAGTATAGCCCCAGTATAACCCCAGTATAGCCCCAGTGTAACCCCAGTATAACCCCAGTATAGCCCCAGTATAACCCCAGTATAACCCCAGTATAGCCCCAGTATAACCCCAGTATAGCCCCAGTGTAACCCCAGTATAGCCCCAGTATAACCCCAGTGTAACCCCAGTATAGCCCCAGTATAACCAGTATAGCCCCAGTATAACCCCAGTATAGCCCCAGTGTAACCAGTATCGCATCAGTATAGCCCCAGTATAGCCCCAGTATAACCCCAGTATAGCCCCAGTGTAACCCCAGTATAACCCCAGTATAGCCCCAGTGTAACCCCAGTATAACCCCAGTATAACCACAGTATAGCCCCAGTATAGCCCCAGTATAACCCCAGTATAGCCCCAGTATAGCCCCAGTGTAACCCCAGTATAGCCCCAGTGTAACCCCAGTGTAACCCCAGTATAGCCCCAGTATAACCCCAGTATAGCCCCAGTATAGCCCCAGTATAGCCCCAGTATAGCCCCAGTATAGCCCCAGTATAACCCCAGTGTAACCCCAGTGTAACCCCAGTATAGCCCCAGTATAACCCCAGTATAGCCCCAGTATAGCCCCAGTGTAACCCCAGTGTAACCCCAGTATAGCCCCAGTATAACCCCAGTATAACCCCAGTATAACCCCAGTGTAACCCCAGTATAGCCCCAGTATAACCCCAGCATAGCCCCAGTATAGCCCAGTATAGCCCCAGTATAACCAGTATAGGCCCAGTATAACCCCAGTATAACCCCAGTATAACCCCAGTATAGCCCCAGTATAACCCCAGTATAACCAGTATAACCAGTATAGGCCCAGTATAACCAGTTTCCCCCACTCCTCCTTGTCATTCCCATTTTTTAGGATCCAATTCCCATTCCCTGCCCCATCCCAAACCTCTCCACATTTCCCTTCCCCATTTTTTTGGGATCCATTTCCCGTTTCCCATCCCCATTTTTTGGGATCCCATCCCCATTTCCCATCCCCGTTCTTTGGGATCCCATCCCCATTTCCCATCCCTGTTTTTTGGGATCCCATCCCCATTTCCCATTCCCATTATTTGGGATCCCATCCCCATTTCCCATCTCTGTTTTTTGGGATCCCATCCCCATTTCCCGTCCCATTATTTGGGATCCCATCCCCATTTCCCATTCCCATTATTTGGGATCCCATCCCCATTTCCCATCCCCATTTTTTCTAATCCCATCCCCGTTTTTTGGGATCCCATCCCCATTTCCCATCCCCATTTTTTGGGATCCCATCCCCATTTCCCATCCCCATTTTTTCTAATCCCATCCCCATTATTTGGGATCCCATTTGCCATCCCCGTTTTTTGGGATCCCATCCCCATTTCCCATCCCCATTATTTGGGATCCCATCCCCATTTCCCATCCCCGTTCTTTGGGATCCCATCCCCATTTCCCATCCCCGTTCTTTGTGATCCCATCCCCATTTCCCATTCCCATTATTTGTGATCCCATCCCCATTTCCCGTCCCATTATTTGTGATCCCATCCCCATTTCCCATCCCCATTTTTTGGGATCCCATTCCCCTTTTCCATCCCCATTATTTGGGATCCCATCCCCATTTCCCATCCCCGTTTTTTGGGATCCCATCCCCATTTCCCATCCCCGTTCTTTGTGATCCCATCCCCATTTCCCATTCCCATTATTTGTGATCCCATCCCCATTTCCCGTCCCATTATTTGTGATCCCATCCCCATTTCCCATCCCCATTTTTTGGGATCCCATTCCCCTTTTCCATCCCCATTATTTGGGATCCCATCCCCATTTCCCATCCCCGTTCTTTGTGATCCCATCCCCATTTCCCATCCCCGTTCTTTGGGATCCCATCCCCATTTCCCATCCCCGTTCTTTGGGCTCCCATCCCCGTTTTCCGTGCCCGCCCCCGGCCCTGCCCCGTTTTCCATCCCCGCACGTGCGGCTCCGGCTCTCCCTTTGTTCCCGGGGGTGGGAAGGGGAGGGAAAAGGGGGAATTCTGCTCCGCTTTCCCAGATGTTCAACCCCCGGCAGCTCGGGGCCGTCTGGAGCGGAAACGGGGATTGGGAAAATCCCGCAGCGGCAGCCGCCGCCGCTCCCTCCCCTCCCTCCCTCCGCCAGGAACTGGGGATTCGGGAACGCACTGGGAAAGGGGGAAAAGCGGGAACGGCTCCGGGAAAGCCCCCGGCTCCGCGGTGCTGCTTTGGGAATCTCGGGGAAATCCCGTTCCCTGTGCCTAAATCTGGGATTTTTCCATGGAAAACCTGGATGTGGGTCCAGGCCTGAAGGGGGAAAAGCAGGAATGGCTCAGGGAAAGCTCCCGGCTCTGGGGTGTTTCGGGAATCTCCTGGAATTGCTGCTCCCTGTGCTGAAATCTGGGATTTTTCCATGGAAAACCTGGATTGGGATGGTCCCGCCCGGGGGAAAAGTGGGAACGGCTCAGGGAAGCTCCCGGCCCGGGGGTGATTCGGGAATCTCCTGGAATTGCTGCTCCCTGTGCCTAAAACCGGGATTTTCCATGGAAAACCTGGATGTGGGTCCAGCCCTGAAGGGGGAGAATCGGAAACGGCTCAGGGAAGCTCCCGACTCTGGGGTTCTTTGGGAATCTCATGAAATTCCTGCTATCTATGCTTAAATCCGGGATTTTCCATGGAAAACCTGGATGTGGGTCCAGCACTGGGGAAAATCAGGAATGGCTCAGGGAAGCCTCTGGCACCAGAGTTCTTTGGGAATCTCGGGGAAATCCCGTTCCCTGTGCCTAAATCTGGGATTTTTCCATGGAAAACCTGGATGTGGGTCCAGGCCTGACGGGGGAAAAGCAGGAACGGCCCAGGGAAAGCTCCCGGCTCCGGGGTGTTTCGGGAATCTCCTGGAATTCCTGCTCCCTGTGCTTAAATCCGGGATTTTTCCATGGAAAACTTGGATTGGGATGGTCCCGCCCTGGGGAAAATCGGGAACGGCTCAGGGAAGCTCCCGGCTCTGGGGTGGTTCGGGAATCTCCTGGAATTGCTGCTCCCTGTGCCTAAAACCGGGATTTTCCATGAAAAACCTGGATGTGGGTCCAGCCCTGAAGGGGGAAAATTGGAAATGGCTCAGGGAAGCTCCCGACTCTGGGGTGTTTTGGGAATCTCATGAAATTCCTGCTATCTATGCTTAAATCCGGGATTTTCCATGGAAAACCTGGATTAGGTTCCACGCCTGAAGGGGGAAAAGGGGGAAAAGCTGGAACGGCTCGGGGAAGCCTCCGACTCCGGGGTTCTTTGGGAATCTCCTGGAATTGCTGCTCCCTATGCCGAAATCGGGGATTTTTTCCGTACAAAACCTGGATTGGGGTGATCTCATCCTGGGGAAAAGCGGAAACGGCTCAGGGAAGCTCCTGGCTCCGGGGTTCTTTGGGAATCTCCTGGAATTCCTGCCCCTTATGCTGAAATCCGGGATTTTCCATGGAAAACCTGGATGTGGGTCCAGCACTGGGGAAAATCGGGAACGGCTCAGGGAAGCCTCTGGCACCAGAGTTCTTTGGGAATCTCGGGGAAATCCCGTTCCCTGTGCCTAAATCTGGGATTTTTCCATGGAAAACCAGGATTTGGTTCCATCCCTGAATGGGGAAAAGCGGGAATGGCTCAGGGAAAGCTCCCGGCTCCGGGGTTCTTTGGGAATCTCCTGGAATTCCTGCTCCTTGTACCTAAATCCGGGATTTTTCCATGGAAATCCTTTCCTTGGGAAGCAGTGCTGGGGTTTTCCCTGGGGTTTCCCCCTTCCCAGGATTTCCCATTTCCTGGGGTTTCCCCTTTCCCAGCATTTCCCAAATCCTCTCTGGATCCCCGTTTTCCCCTGGATCCCAAATCCCCCCCGGATCCTGAGGAGATTCCAGAGGGGAAATTCCTTTATCCCAAATCCCTTCCATATCCCAATTCCCCCCTGGATCCCAATTCCCTCTGAGAGCATTCCAGACAGGAATTCCTTCATCCCAAACCCCCTCCGGATCCTGAATCCCCTCTGGATCCTGAGATTCCAGAGGGGAAATTCCTTTATCCCAAACCCCCTCCGGATCCCAATCCCCTCTGGATCCCAAATCCCCTCTGGAACCTGAGATTCCAGAGGGGAAATTCCTTTATCCCAAACCCCCTCCGGATCCCAATTCCCTCTGGATCCCAAATCCCCTCTGGATCTCAATTCTCCTCTGGATCCTGAGATTCCAGAGGGGAAATTCCTTTATCCCAAACCCTCTGGATCCTGAGATTCCAGACAGGAATTCCTTCATCCCAAACCCTCTCCAGATCCCAATTCCCTCTGGATCCCAAATCCCCTCTGGAACCTGAGATTCCAGAGTGGAATTCCTTGATCCCAAATCCCCTCTGGATCCCAATTCTCCTCTGGATCCTGAGATTCCAGAGGGGAAATTCCTTTGTCCCAAATCCCCTCTGGATCCCAAATCCCCTCTGGAACCTGAGATTCCAGAGGGAAAATTCCTTTATCCCAAATCCCCTCTGGATCCTGAGATTCCAGAAGGGAATTCCTTTATCCCAAATCTTCTCCAGATCCCAAATCCCCTCTGGATCCTGAGATTCCAGAGTGGAATTCCTTTAACCCAATTCCCTTCTGGATCCTGAGATTCCAGAGGGGAAATTCCTTTGTCCCAAATCCCCCCTGGATCCCAAACCCCCTCCGGATCCCATTTCCCCTCTCCCATCTCCTCTTTCCCCATGGAAGGGGCCGGGATCCCAAGGATCCCAATGATCCCAATGATCCCGAGGATCCCAGGGATCTCGGAGTCGTTCCCACCTTTCCTGTTTTCCCACCTCAGTCGCTCCCTGATCCTGGGGAAACCTCTCTGGCTCCCAGCTCTCTGCTGGCCCCCGGAATTCCAGCCCGGAATTCCCTTGGCACTGTTGGGATCCGGGAATCCCTTTTACCGCCAAATCCCAATTTTCTGGGAGGTCGGGAACACCGGGGCCTCTCTCCCCATTTGGGAATTCCAAGGAATTCCTGCCACAATCCCCACCCAGATATTATCCCAAATTAATTTGTACAAATCATCCCAAATTAATTTGTACAAATCATCCCAAATTAATTTGTACAAATCATCCCAAATTATCCCGTTTAACCCTGGGGTTCTGGCTGGGAAACCGCCCTGGATATTATCCCAAATTAATTTGTACAAATCATCCCAAATTAATTTGTACAAATCACCCCAAATTATCCCGTTTAACCCTGGGGTTCTGGCTGGGAAACCGCCCTGGATCAGCTTCTCCCGAGCTTTCCTGGGATTTGGGATCGACCCCGAAATCCCTGGGATGTTTTCAGGTCCCAAATTCCCGTCCCCCCAGAATTCCAGAATTCCCCCTCAGCTCGGCCCATCCAGATTTTCCTGTTCCTTTTCCTGTTCCTTTTCCTGGGAGTGGGGAATGGCCCTGGGATCAGGCCCCTTGGGCAGGCACAGTTTGGGGGTTTTTGGGATGGGACGACGATTTTAGGGGGGATTTTTTGGGATCTGTGGGGCAGGAGAAGATTTTTTTTGGGGGGGACAGGAAGAGGATTTTAGGAATCCTTGGGACGGGAGAAGGATTTGAGGGAGGATTTTTTGAGGGACGGGAGAAGGATTTTAGGGAGAAGATTTTCGGGATTCTTGGAACGGGAACAGGATTTTAGGGAGGTTTTTTTGTTTGTTTTTTTTTTAAATTTTGGGGACAGAAGGAGGATTTTAGGGACCTTTAGGATGGGAAGAGGATTTTAGGGTGAATTGTTCGGGCAGGGTGGATTTTAGGGATCTGATCCCACACTTCTGCTCCCACCTGGAATCCTGGAGCGCTTGGGGTTGGGAAGGGCCCGAAATCCCACCCCATTCCCACGGGATCGGCTGTTCCCAGCCACGGAAAAGCCGGAATAGGGGCGGGAATGGGAGCCCTGGGATGATCCCGAGGGGTTTGGGGTGGGAATGGCAGCCCTGGGATGATCCCGAGGGGTTTGGGGTGGGAATGGGAGCCCTGGGATGATCCCGAGGGATTCAGTGCAGGAATGGGAGCCCTGGGATGATCCCGAGGGATTTGAGGTGGGAATGGGAGCCCTGGGATGATCCCAAGGATTTGGGGTGGGAATGGCAGCCCTGGGATGATCCCGAGGGATTTGGGAATGGCAGCCCTGGGATGATCCCAGCCCCGGAGCCGTTCCCATCCCGGCATTCCCGAGGGTCTGGATCTCATTTCCTCGCCTTGTCCGACTCCCTGGGGATCAAAGGGCGGGGTGGGATTCCCTTCACACCCCATAAACCCCAAATCCGCGGGAACGCGTCCCGAAAAGACCCGGCACGGATCGGGAACGGCGGCTCCAGCCCCGATTCCAGCCCCAAATCCAGCCCCAATTCCAGTTCTGATTCCAGTTCTAATTCTAATTCCAGCCCCAATTCCAGTTCTAATTCCAGTTCTAATTCCAGCCCCAAATCCAGCCCTGATTCCAGCCCCAATTCCTGTTCTGATTCCAGTTCTGATTCCTGTTCTGATTCCAGATCCAATTCAAGTTTTAATTCTAATTCCAGCCCCAATTCCATTTCTAATTCCAGTTCTAATTCCAGCCCCAAATCCAGCTCTAATTACAGTTCTGATTCCAGTTTTAATTCTAATTCCAGCCCAAATTCCAGCTCTATTTCCAGATCCAATTCAAGTTTTAATTCTAATTCCAGCCCTGATTCCAGCCCCGATTCCAGCCCCAAATCCAGTTCTGATTCCAATTCTAATTCCAACCCCAAATCCAGCCCTGATTCCAGCCCCAATTCCTGTTCTGATTCCAGTTCTGATTCCTGTTCTAATTCCAGATCCAATTCAAGTTTTAATTCTAATTCCAGCCCCAAATCCAGTTCTAATTCCAGATCTGATTTCAATTCTAGTTCCAGCCCCAATTCCATCCCCAATTCCAGCCCCAAATCCAGCCCTGATTCCAGCCCCAATTCCAGCCCCAATTCCAGCCCTGATTCCAGTTCAGATTCCAGCCCTGATTCCAGCCCCAAATTCCAGCCCTGATTCCAGCCCCAATTCCAGCCCCAAATTCCAGCCCCGATTCCAGGCGCGATGAGATTTTGTGGGAATTGATGGAAGAAGGAAGGATGGGAATTGTTTGGACTGATGGCGAATTGAGGCCGAGAATTTATGGGAGTTTTTCAAATTAAGGTTGAGGATGGATTGGGATCGATCCAGAATTAATGCTGCAATTTGTGGGCATCGGCGAAAAATTGGTGATGGGAATTACTGGGATTGATGGAAGGGTGGGAATTGGTAGGGATTGATCCAGAATCAGGGATGGGAGTTTATAGGAATTGATCCAAAATCAGGGATGGGAGTTTATAGGGATTGACCCAGAATCAGGGATGGGAGTTTATAGGAATTGATCAAAAATCAGGGATGGGAGTTTATAGGGATTGATCCAAAATCAGGGATGGGAGTTTATAGGGATTGATCCAAAATCAGGGATGGGAGTTTATAGGAATTGATCCAGAATCAGGGATGGGAGTTTATAGGGATTGATCCAGAATCAGGGATGGGAGTTTATAGGGATTGACCCAGAATCAGGGATGGGAGTTTATAGGGATTGATCCAAAATCAGGGATGGGAGTTTATAGGGATTGATCCAGAATCAGGGATGGGAGTTTATAGGGATTGACCAGACCTCGGGATGGGAATTACTGGGATGGATGGAAAATTAGGGGTGGGGATTTGTCGGAATGGATCCCTGGGAATGTCCTGGGAGAATCCCGGGACAGGGGAAGGGGTCCCTGCCCATGGGGTGCTCCAGGCCTGGAGGAATCCCCGGGAATGCTGGGGTGGGAGTGGATTTAGGGCCCTTCCTGGGCAGCGTGTTCCCAGATCCCAGAGCCTTGGGAAGGGCCCGGAATGAGCTGGGATTCCCATTCCTGGCTGGAATGAGCTTTTCCCAAATTTCCCGTTTCCCATATTCCCTTTTCCCTAATTCTCCCAAATTACCTTTTCCCCCAAATTCCCCTTTTCCCAAATTTCCCTTTCCCCAAAATTCCCCTTTTCCCAAATCTCCCCTTTTCCCAAATTACCTTTTTCCAAAAGTCCCTTTTCCCCCAAATAACCCCTTTTCCAAATCCCCTTTTTCCCACATTTCCTTTATCCAAATTCCTCTTTTCCCAAATTCCCCTTTTCCCCAAATTCCCTTTTTCCCCAAATTCCCTTTTCCCCAAATTCCCTTTTTCCCCAAATTCCCTTTTCACCCAAATTCCCTTTTCCCCCAAATTCCCTTTTTCCCTAATTCTCCCACATTCCCTTTTCCCAAATTCCCTTTTCCCCAAATTCCCTTTTCCCCAAATTCCCCTTTTCCCAAATTCCCCTTTTCCCAAATCCCCTTTCCCAAATTCCCTTTTCCCAAATCCCCTTTTTCCCCAATTCCCTTTTTCCCCAAATTCCCTCTTTCCCAAACGGGCTTTGGGAATGATTTGGGTGGAAAACCCCAGAGTTTGGTGATGCCCAAATCCTTCCCGAGGATTTTTCCATTCCCTCTGGGTTATCTGGGATCAGCCTGGATCCCAATCCTGCAGGGAAATCCCAAAATCCGGGGAATCGGGAGAGGAGAGGGAATCCCAAAATCCCAAAATCCGGGGAATCGGGAGAGGAAGGGGAATCCCAAAATCCCAAAATCCGGGGAATCGGGAGAGGAGGGGGAATCCCAAACCTCGGGGAACTGGGGGAACTGGGATCCCTGGCACTGGGAAACTGGGAGCACTGGGATTGTGAAATGGGAGTGCCGGCACTCAGGGACTGGGATCCCCTGTACGGAGTTACTGGGAGCACTGGGATCCCCTGTACGGAGTTACTGGGAGCACTGGGATCCCCGTTATGGAGTTACTGGGAGCACTGGGATCCCCGTTATGGAGTTACTGGGAGCACTGGGATCCCCGTTATGGAGTTACTGGGAGCACTGGGATCCCCTGTACGGAGTTACTGGGAGCACTGGGATCCCGTTATGGAGTTACTGGGAGCACTGGGATCCCCGTTATGGAGTTACTGGGAGCACTGGGATCCCCTGTACGGAGTTACTGGGAGCACTGGGATCCCCTGTACGGAGTTACTGGGAGCACTGGGATCCCCTGTACGGAGTTACTGGGAGCACTGGGATCCCGTTATGGAGTTACTGGGAGCACTGGGATCCCCTGTACGGAGTTACTGGGAGCACTGGGATCCCCGTTATGGAGTTACTGGGAGCACTGGGATCCCCTGTACGGAGTTACTGGGAGCACTGGGATCCCCATTATGGAGTTACTGGGAGCACTGGGATCCCCTGTACGGAGTTACTGGGAGCACTGGGATCCCCGATATGGAGTTACTGGGAGCACTGGGATCCCCGGTACGGAGTTACTGGGAGCACTGGGATCCCCGGTACGGAGTTACTGGGAGCACTGGGATCCCGTTATGGAGTTACTGGGAGCACTGGGATCCCCGTTATGGAGTTACTGGGAGCACTGGGATCCCGTTATGGAGTTACTGGGAGCACTGGGATCCCCGTTATGGAGTTACTGGGAGCACTGGGATCCCCTGTACGGAGTTACTGGGAGCACTGGGATCCCGTTATGGAGTTACTGGGAGCACTGGGATCCCTGTACGGAGTTACTGGGAGCACTGGGATCCCCGTTATGGAGTTACTGGGAGCACTGGGATCCCCGTTATGGAGTTACTGGGAGCACTGGGATCCCTGTTATGGAGTTACTGGGAGCACTGGGATCCCTGTACGGAGTTACTGGGAGCACTGGGATCCCCTGTACTGAGTTACTGGGAGCACTGGGATCCCCTGTACGGAGTTACTGGGAGCACTGGGATCCCTGTACGGAGTTACTGGGAGCACTGGGATCCCGTTATGGAGTTACTGGGAGCACTGGGATCCCCGATATGGAGTTACTGGGAGCACTGGGATCCCGTTATGGAGTTACTGGGAGCACTGGGATCTCCGTTATGGAGTTACTGGGAGCACTGGGATCCCCTGTACGGAGTTACTGGGAGCACTGGGATCCCGTTATGGAGTTACTGGGAGCACTGGGATCCCTGTACGGAGTTACTGGGAGCACTGGGATCCCTGTACGGAGTTACTGGGAGCACTGGGATCCCTGTACGGAGTTACTGGGAGCACTGGGATCCCGTTATGGAGTTACTGGGAGCACTGGGATCCCGTTATGGCGTTACTGGGAGCACTGGGATCCCCTGTATGGAGTTACTGGGAGCACTGGGATCCCGTTATGGAGTTACTGGGAGCACTGGGATCCCCTGTACGGAGGATTTTCCCTGGATTTTCCCTGGATTTTCCATGGATTTTCCCTGGATTTTCCATGGATTTACCCTCGATTTTCCCTCGATTTTCCATGGATTTTCCGTGGATTTTCCATGGATTTTCCGTGGATTTTCCATGGATTTTCCCTGGATTTTCCCTGGATTTTCCGTGGATTTTCCCTGGATTTTAGAGCCGCCTCCGTCAGGCTCTGCTGTGCCTGCAGCTCCGGGCCATTCCCGCCCCTATTCCGGCTTTTCCGTGGCTGGGAACAGCCGATCCCATGGGAATGGGGTGGGATTTCGGGCCCTTCCCAACCCCAAGCGTTCCAGGATTCCAGGTGGGAGCAGGAGGCTTCCCAAAGTGTGGGATCGGCTCCCTAAAATCCACCCTGCCCGAACAATTCACCCTAAAATCCTCTTCCCTTCCTAAAGGTCCCTAAAATCCTCTTCCCTTCCTAAAGGTCCCTAAAATCCTCTTCCCTTCCTAAAGGTCCCTAAAATCCTCCTTCTGTCCCCAAAATTTAAAAAAAAAAAAACAAAACAAACAAAAACTCCCTAAAATCCTGTTCCCATTCCAAGAATCCCGAAAATCTTCTCCCTAAAATCCTTCTCCCGTCCCTCAAGAAATCCTCCCTCAAATCCTTCTCCCGTCCCAAGGATTCCTAAAATTCTCTTCCTGTCCCCCCAAAAAAATCTTCTCCTAACCCATCCCTAACCCTCTGCCCGTGGCTCCAGAGAGGATTTTCCATGGATTTTCCCTGGATTTTCCCTGGATTTTTCCTGGATTTTTCCTGGATTTTTCCTGGATTTTCCACGGATTTTCCATGGATTTTCCCTTGATTTTCCCTGGATTTTCCCTGGATTTTCCACGGATTTTCCCTGGATTTTCCCTGGATTTTCCCTTGATTTTCCACGGATTTTCCATGGATTTTCCCTGGACTTTCCCTGGATTTTCGAGCCGCCTCCGTCAGGCTCTGCTGTGCCTGCAGCTCCAGGCGGGAGCTCCCTGGCATTCCCGCTCATCCCATCCCTTCCTGTGATCCCAGGAGTGGGCAAACACTGGGATTAAACTGGGAATCGCTGGGATAAACCAGGGAATTGCTGGGATAAACCAGGGAATCGCTGGGGTAAACCTGGGAATCTCTGGGATGAACCAGGAATTGCTGGGATAAACACAAGAATCAGCGGGATAAAGCCGGAAATTGCTGGGATAAACCTGGGAATTGCTGGGATAAACTGGGAATCGCTGGGATAAATCGGGAATCACCGTTTTTTTGGGGAGCCCCACACGTGATGTCATCATTCCCAGTGTGGATCCCAAATCCCAGTCCCCATTCCGTGAATCCCTACAGGATTCATCCCTGAATTCCCAGTCCCCATTCCCTGAATCCCCACGGGATTCATCCCTGAATTCCCAGTCCCCATTCCCTGAATCCCCACGGGATTCATTCCCAATTCCCAGTCCCCATTCCCTGAATCCCTACAGGATTCATTCCCGAATTCCCAGTCCCCATTCCCTGAATCCCCACGGGATTCATTCCCGAATTCCCAGTCCCCATTCCCTGAATCCCCACGGGATTCATTCCCGAATTTCCAGTCCCCATTCCCCAAATCCCTACAGGATTCATCCCTGAATTCCCAGTCCCCATTCCCTGAATCCCTACAGGATTCATCCCTGAATTCCCAGTCCCCATTCCCCGAATCCCCACGGGATTCATTCCCAAATTCCCAGGACACAATTCCCTGCCTCTCCCTGCTCCTAGGAGTGGAACAAACAGAATTTTCACCTGGATAAACTCGGGAATCTCCACTTTTCCAGGAAATCCCGCACGGGCATTTCGTCATTCCCAGCCCGAATCCCAAATCCCGGTGACACCGTTCCCTCCATCCCAGCCCCAATCTCGGGCCATCATTCCCTGCGGGATTCATTCCCGAATCCCGGGTCCCCGTTCCCTTCATCCCCGCGACATTCCCGAATCCCGGGACACAATTCCCCGCATCCCTGCGGGATTCATTCCCGAATCCCGGGACACCTTTCCCTCTATCCCAGTCCCCGTTCCCTGCATCCCAAACCCTCCCGGCCTCACCATTTTCCTCTGGGCTGCTGAGACAGAAGGTCCCGATCCCGAGAGCCCCCATTCCCAAATCCCAGTGCCCATTCCCAGTATCCCGGACCCCATTCCCTGCATCCCAAACCCTCCCAAACTCGCCATTCGCCGCTGGTTGCTGAGGCAGGTGCGGATCTGCCGGGGCTGGGCACCCCGCGATTCCCAAATCCCAAATCCCAAATCCCAATCCCCATTCCCTCTTTCCCTGCAGCATTCCTGCTATCCCAGACCCCAGTATCCCCATTATTCCCGGTATTCCCGACAGCACCACTCAGCAATTTCCCGCTGGTTGCTGAGGCAGAAGGTGCGGAAATGCCGGGGCTGGGCACATCCCGGGATTCCCAAATCCCAAATCCCCATTCCCAGTATCCTGCTCCCCAGTATTCCCGCTATCCCGCACCCCACTATTCCCATTATTCCCATTATTCCCACTCTCCCCGTTATCCCCGTTATTCCCGGCATCGCCGCTCACCATTCTGCGCTGGTTGCTGAGGCAGAAGGTGCAGATCTGCCGGGGCTGGGCACATCCCTCTATCTCGCACCCCATTCCCGCTATCCCGCACCCCGCTATTCCCACTCTCCCCGTTATTCCCGTTATCCCCGCTGTCCCCGGCATCGCCGCTCACCATTTTGCGCTGGTTGCTGAGGCAGAAGGTGCAGATCTGCCGGGGCTGCTGGCTGCTCTCGCTCTCCCGGCCGGTGGGGGACGCGGCCCCGGCCGTGCAGAACGCGGCCGCCGCCGCCGCCGCCGCCGCCGCCGCCGCCGCCGAGGCCGGCGCTGCCGCCCCGTGGCACGGCTGCCCGCCGCCGCCCGCCTCGCCCAGCAGCAGCACGTTGCCCAGGTGCGAGATGTAGCTGGAGGCGAGGCGCAGCGTCTCGATCTTGGAGAGTTTCCTGTCGGCCGGCTCGGTGGGGATGAGCGTGCGCAGCGCCGTGAACGCCGTGTTCACCGAGTTGGTGCGGTCCCGCTCGCGGGCGTTCGCCGTGTGCCGCTGCCGCGGCTCCCGCGCCAGCCTCCCGCGGCTCTTGCCGGGCCGCCGCTTGCCGCCCTTGATGCCGAACGCGTCGGCCTCCAGGTGGAAGGGCTTCTCCTCGGAGCCCGAGCTCTCGCTGTTCTCCTCGTCCTCGGACAGCGCGCTGATCTCGGGGTACAGGAAGCGCCCCGGCGCCGAGCGCAGCATGGCGAAGGACATGGCTGGGAGCGCCGCCGGAGGAGCCGCGGGAGCGCTCAGCTCCGGCCGCTCATGGCTCTCGCCGATCCGCCTGAGGGGCTTTTATCCCGCTTCTGTCCCCGGTTTTGGGGTTTTTGTCCCGCTTTTATCCCGCTTTTATGCCGGTTTTTAGGGGTTCTATCGCGCTCTCTGAGGTCTCGTCCGGGTTCTATCCCGGTGGCCGCGGGGTTTGATCGCGGGTTTATCCCGGGTTTGCGGGTTTCTAGCCCGGTTTGGCGGTGTTGGGAGGGGGGGGCGGGTTTATCCCGGTTTATTCCCGGTTTTCGGGCTCGCCGCCGCTCCCGGCGCACGTGCGCATCCTCCGGGAGCCGCGGGCTGGAATTGCGGGATTTTATAGCGGCGGGAATGGGCGGCCCGGCCCCTCCTCCGGGCCCGGCTTCCTTGGAAAAGGAGCCTTTGGAAAGGGGAGCCCCAGGCCCGGCCTACCTGAGCTCACCCTCCAGGCCGGGTTTAACCCCTTCGCCGCATGTCCGGGCACCTCGCCGCTCCTTTCCCTCGCTTCTCCTGTCGCCCCCCCAACCTGTTTTCCCCAGAAATTCCCTTTGCTCCCAACCCCAAAGGTCACCGGAGCTGCCATGGGGGCAGCTCTGGGATCCCTCCGGAATTCCCCACACCCGGGATTCGCCGCTCCTTTCCCGGTTTTCCCCAGAAATTCCCTTTGCTCCCAACCCCAGGGTTCACCGGAGCTGCCATGGGGGGCTCTGGGACCCCTCTGGAATTCCGGGAGCGCCCGGAGCCGAGGGAATTCGCTCAGCTCTGGGATCCCTCTGGAATTCCGGGAGCGCCCGGAGCCGAGGGAATTCGCTCAGCACTGGGATCCCTCTGGAATTCCGGGAGCGCCCGGAGCCGAGGGAATTCGCTGCCCGCCCCCCCCCAGGACATTCCCGGTGATCCCGAGATCCCCGAGGATTCCCGGAGGATTTTCCATGCCGGCATGGATTCCGGCTGGGAATTGGGATTTATCCCGGCCCCTTCCCATTCCCGCTGCTCCCGGGGCGGGAGGGAATTTGGGAATTAACCCTTGAGGAGCCGCCGCTGGGATTTGTTGGAATTCCCTGCCCGGGGAGAAGAGCCAGGAGGGAATTGGGGCGCGGGGATTCCAGAGGTGTCAGGTGTCGTTCCCTGTCCCATTCCCGGTGTCCCAGGGATGGAGCAGCCCTGGATTCTCCGGGAATTCCATCCCAAAATCCCAATATTCCATGGGAAGCCATTCCCTGGGTGCTGTCCCTCCAGCCCTCCCATCCCAAACCCCTCCCCAGCTCTCCCAAAAAAAAAAAACCCTGGAAAAGGCCCTGGAAGGGGCTCCGGCATCCCCCGGGATTTCCCTGCTTCCCCAGCCAGGATTCCCGGGAGGAATCCCCGGAGTATCCCGAGCCGGGAATTCCCCCAGCTCCAAGCTGCCTTATCCCACCCCTCCCAACTCCAGCAATCCCCGAGGAAATCCAGCATTTCCACCTGGAAAAACACCCCGGGAATTGCCCGTTTTTCCTGCAGTTTTTCCTGCAGTTTTTCCTGCGTTTTTCCTGCAGTTTTTCCTGCAGTTTTTCCTGCAGTTTTTCCTGCAGTTTTTCCTGAGTTTTTCCTGCAGTTTTTCCTGCAGTTTTTCCTGCAGTTTTCCCCGAGCTTTCCCCCCCCGCTTTTGCAGCGGCGCCTCCCAGGAGCTCCGCGCGGGAGGTTCATTCCCGGCCGGAGCGCGGCACCTTCCGTGCGCTCCCGCACTTAATCCCTGTCTCGGCAGCTTCCGAAACCCAACCTCTGTCATCCCCCCGCCGGCCCTCTGGAAGCTCCCGGAGCCATCTGCTTTCGTTTAGCGCCGGGAGCGATCCTGATCCCGGCCCCGGCACCTTCCAGCCGCCACAATTCCCGGGAAAAGGCCGGAGCGGATCCCGCGGAGCCCGGCCCGGCTCCGGTGGGGAACGATCCCCCCCGGGGGGCAGAGAGGAGGGGGATCCGAGCTGAGATGGGGGTGCGGGGAGTCCTGAAATCCGTGGGATCGCGGCCAAAACCTGCGGGATCGCGGCCAAAACCTGCCTGTGGGGTTGTGGCCAAAGTCTGTGGAGCCGCGGCCAAAATCCGCGGAACTGCGGCCAAAAATCTGTGGGAATGCAGCCAGGGATGTGGAGATGGACCTGGGCAGAGGCTGGGGGCACAGGGAGTCCCAAAATCCGTGGAATTGCAGCCAGAATCCATGGGATCATGGCCAAAATCCATGGAATTGCAGCCAAAATCCATGGAATTGCAGCCAGAATCCAGGGAATCACAACCAGGGAGAAGGAGATGATCGGGGCCACAGGGAGTCCCAAAATCCATGGGATTGCACCCAAAATCCATGGGATCACAGCCAGCAGTGGGGGCACAGGGAATTCTGCCCTTTCCCACCCCTGGATCCCTTGGAATTCTGCCCTTTCTCACCTCTGGATCCCTTGGAATCTTGCCCCTTTGCCTGATTCTGATCCCTTTTGCCATGGATATTTTCTGGGAATGATCCCTTTTCCTGCGGATATTTTCTGGGAATGATCCCTTTTCCTGCGGATAATTTCAGGGAAGAATCCCTTTTCCTGCTGCCAGGAACGTGTGGCAGGAATGCCCAGGGCCATTCCAAGGAAAACTTCTTTAGGAAGCATCTCCAAGGATTCCCTGGAATTCCCTCACCCTTTCCCCCAAGGATTCCCTGGAATTCCCTCACCTCTTTCTCCAAGGATTCCCTGGAATTCCCTCACCCTTTCCCCCAAGGATTCCCTGGAATTCCCTCACCTCTTTCTCCAAGGATTCCCTGGAATTCTCTCACTCTTTCCCCCAAGGATTCCCTGGAATTCCCTCACCCTTTCCTCCAAGGATTCCCTGGAATTCCCTCACCTCTTTCTCCAAGGATTCCCTGGAATTCCCTCACCTCTTTCTCCAAGGATTCCCTGGAATTCCCTGCCCTCCCCTCACCCTTTTCCCGGTGTTTCCCCCTCCAGGACATCCGGAACACGGTGGGGAACATTCCCATGGAGTGGTACCAGGATTTCCCGCACGTCGGCTACGACCTGGACGGGAAGAAGATCTACAAACCCCTGAGGAGCAAGGACGAGCTGGACCTGTTCCTGGAGAAGATGGAAAACCCGGAATACTGGTGAGGAATTCCTGGAAAAAAACCCTGGGATGGGCGGGAGGTGCCCCACGGGATGGGGGATGAGCCTTAAAACCCCAGAGTGTTCCGTGGTCCCCTGGATGTGCTCCGCACGTGGGGTTCGTGTGGGGTTCCCAAAATCCCCGGAATTCAGGGTCCTGGAGCCTTCCTGAGGCTTTTCCAGGGTGATTCCGGATATGTGGGGATTTGGGATCGGCACGGAGCCTCCCATCCATCCTCAGCTGCATCCTGGAAAATCCCTTCTGCATCCCGGGAAATTCCCTCTGCATCCCAGGAAATTTCCCTCTGCTTCCCAGGAATCCCTCTGCATTCCCAGGGATCACTCTGCATTCCAGGGATCCCTCTGCATTCCGGGAATCCCTCTGCATTCCAGGGATCCCTCTGCATCCCGGGAAATTCCCTCTGCATCCCAGGAAATTCCCTCTGCATTCCAGGGATCCCTCTGCATTCCAGGGATCCCTGTGCATTCCGGGAATCCCTCTGCATTCCGGGAATCCCTCTGCATTCCGGGAATCCCTCTGCATTCCAGGGATCCCTCTGCATTCCGGGAATCCCTCTGCATTCCCAGGAAATTTCCCTCTGCTTCCCGGGAACCCTGTGCATTCCAGGGATCCCTCTGCATTCCAGGGATCCCTCTGCATTCCAGGGATCCCTCTGCATTCCCAGTCCCATATCTCAGGATCCTGGTGTCCATCCCTCTCCCACATCCCCGTGTCTCACATCCCTGTGTCCATCCCTGTGTCCACACATCCCTGTGTCCATCCTAGTGTCTCCATCCCGGTGTCCATCCCGGTGTCCATCCCGGGATTCTGATGCCCATATCCTGGTGTCCATCCCGGTGTCCATCCCTCTCCCACATCCCTGTGTCCATCCTGGTGTCCATCCCGCGATTCCAGTGTCCATATCCTGGTGTCCATCCCTGTCCCACATCCCGGTGTCCATCCTGGTGTCCATCCCTGTGTCCACACATCCCAGTGTCCACCCCAGTGTCCATCCCAATGTTCATCCTGGTGTCTGTCTTGGTGTCCATCCTGGTGTCCATCCCTGTGTCCCACATCCTGGTGTCCATCCCAGGATTCTGGTGTCCATATCCCCGTGTCCATCCCCGTGTCCATCCTGCTGTCCATCCCTGTGTCCCACATCCCAGAGTCCACCCTGGGAATCCGATGCCCATATCCCTGTGTCCATCTCTGTGTCCATCCCAGTGTCCATCCCGGTGTCCATCCCGGTGTCCATCCCGGTGTCCATCCCTGTGTCCCCCATGGCAGTGTCTATCCCAGTGTCCCCCATCCTGGTGTCCCCCATCCTCGTGTCCATCCCTGTCCCACATTCCCGTGTCCATATCCCCATGTCCCACATCCTGGTGTCCATCCCAGTGTCCACATCCCGGTATCCCCCATGGCGGTGTCCATCCTGGGATTCTGGTGTCCATATCCCGGTGTCCATCCTGGTGTCCATATCCCAGTGTCCACACCCCGGTATCCCCCATGGCAGTGTCCATCCTGGGATTCTGGTGTCCGTATCCTGGTGTCCATCCTGGTGTCCATATCTTGGTGTCCATCCCCATATCCCACACCCCGATGTCCATCCTGGTGTCCATCCCAGGGTTCCGATGCCCATATCCCCGTGTCCATCCTGGGATTCCAGTGCCCATATCCCAGTGTCCATCCTGGTGTCCATCCCGGGATTCCGATGCCCATATCCCCGTGTCCCATATCCCCGTGTCCCACATCCCCCAGTGTCCCCCATGGCAGTGTCCATATCCCAATGTCCATCCTGCTGTCCCACATCCCAGTGTCCATCCCCATATCCCACACCCCGATGTCCATCCTGGTGTCCATCCCAGGGTTCCGATGCCCATATCCCCGTGTCCATCCTGGGATTCCAGTGCCCATATCCCAGTGTCCATCCCCGTGTCCATCCTGGGATTCCAGTGCCCATATCCCAGTGTCCATCCCGGTGTCCATCCTGGTGTCCATCCCAGGATTCCGATGCCCATATCCCCGTGTCCATCCCAGGATTCCGATGCCCATATCCCAGTGTCCATCCTGGTGTCCATCCCGGTGTCCATCCCAGGATTCCGATGCCCATATCCCCGTGTCCATCCCCATGTCCCACATCCCCCGGTGTCCCTCATGGCACTGTCCATATCCCAATGTCCATCCTGGTGTCCCACATCCCAGTGTCCATCCTGGTGTCCATCCCGGGATTCCGGTGTCCATATCCCGCTGTGTCCCCCATATCCCGGTGTCCCCCATATCCCGCTGTGTCCCCCATATCCCGCTGTGTCCCCCATATCCCCCGGTGCGTCCGTCCCCCCGCCATGCTGCCGTGTCGGTGTGTCCACGTGTCGGTCTGTCTGTCCGGTGCCAGGCGCACGGTTCAGGACCGTCAGACGGGTGCGGAGGTGGCTCTGTCGGAGGAGCAGCTGGAGCTGGTGCAGCGCCTGCAGCGGGGCCACTTCGGGGACCTCAACTTCGACCCCTACGAGGTGAGGGGGGGACGGACGTGACGCCCGCCCAGCCCCGGGAGCGCGGGAATGAATGCGGGATGGGAGGGACCGGGGCTGGGATCCCCAGAGGGAATGGGGCGGAATTCCCGCCGGGAACGCCCCTGGGGGAGGGCCCAGGGCTGGAATTCCCGCTGGGAATGTGAGGGGTGAGGCCCCGGGGCTGGAATTCCTGCTGGGAATGCGTGAGGGGAGAGGTCTCGGGGCTGCTGGAATTCCCACCGGGAATGCTGAAAGGCGAAGTCCAAAGGCTGGAATTCCCACTGGGAATGTGGGGACGGGAGGCCCCAGGGATGGAATTCCCACTGGGAATGTGGGAGGGGAGGTCCTGAGGCTGGAATTCCCATTGGGAATGTGGTAGGGGAGGCCCCAGGGATGGAATTCCTACCAGGAATACTGAAAGGGGAAGTGCCAAGGGCGGAATTCCCACTGGGAATGTGGGGGGTGAGGCCCCAGGGATGGAATTCCCACTGGGAATGCCTGAGGGAACCCCCAGGGATGGAATTCCCACCGGGAATGCTGAAAGGGGAGGTCCCGAGGCTGGAATTCCCACTGGGAATGTCCAAGGTGAGGCTCCAGGGCTGTAATTCCCGTTGGGAATGCTGAAAGAGGAGGCTCCAGGGCTGTAATTCCCGTTGGGAATGCCCAAGGTGAGGCTCCAGGGCTGTAATTCCCGTTGGGAATGCTGAAAGAGGAGGCTCCAGGGCTGTGATTCCCGTTGGGAATGCTGAAAGAGGAGGCGCCAGGGCTGTAATTCCCACTGGGAATGCTGAAAGAGGAGGCCCCAGGGCTGTGATTCCCGTTGGGAATGCTGAAAGAGGAGGCTCCAGGGCTGTAATTCCCACTGGGAATGCTGAAAGAGGAGGCTCCAGGGCTGTAATTCCCGTTGGGAATGCGGGCCGGGGGCTGAGCGTTCCCGTTTTTCCAGCCGTCCGTGGATTTCTTCACTCACGAGGTGCGGATCCACCCGGTGACCAACCGGCCCGAGGACAAACGGAGCTTCATCCCCTCCCTGGTGGAGAAGGAAAAGGTGGGAGAGAGCCCGGAATTCCGGGGGGAGAGCCCCGGAGTGGGAAAGCTGAGGAGGGTGGGAAGATCCAGGTGGGATCAGGAGATTGGGAAGATCCTGGTGGGATGGGAAAGGACGGAAAAGTTAAGGAGAAGGGAAAGATCCGGGTAGGGTGAGAAGGTTGGAAAGATCCAGGTGGGATGAGGAGGGTGGAAAGATCCAGGTGGGATGAGGAGATTGGGAAGATCCTGGTGGGATGGGAAAGGATGGAAAAGTTAAGGAGAAGGGAAAGATCCGGGTAGGATGAGAAGGTTGGAAAGATCTGGGTAGGATGAGAAGGTTGGAAAGATCCAGGTGGGATGAGGAGGGTGGAAAGATCCAGGTGGGATGAGGAGGGTGGGAAGATCCAGGTGGGATGGGGAGGGTGGAAAAGGATGAAGAGGATGGAGAGATCCCGGTGGGATGGGGAGGATGGAAAAGTCAAGGAGAAGGGAAAGATCCAGGTAGGATGAGAAGGTTGGAAAGATCCAGGTGGGATCAGGAGATTGGGAAGATCCTGGTGGGATGGGGAAGGTGGAAAATTTCCAGGTGGGATCAGGAGATTGGGAAGATCCTGGTGGGATGAGGGAGGATGGAAAGGTCCAGGTGGGATGAGGACGGTGGAACAGGATGAAGAGGATGGAAAGATCCCAATGGGATGAAGAGGTTGGAAGGATCCCACTGGGAGGGGAGGGTGGAAAAGTTAAGGAGAAGGGAAAGATCCAGGTGAGATGAAGAGGTTGGAGAAGTCCAGGTGGGATGGGGAGATTGGGAAGATCCTGGTGGGATGGGGAGATTGGAAAAGGATGAAGAGGATGGAGAGATCCCAATGGGATGAGGAGATTGGAAAGATCCTGATGGGATGGGGAGGGTGGAAAAGTTAAGGAGAAGGGAAAGATCCAGGTAGGATGAGAAGGGTGGAAAGATCGTGGTGGGATGAGGAGATTGGGAAGATCTGGATGGGATGGGGAGATTGGGAAGATCCTGGTGGGATGGGAAAGGTGGAAAAGTTAAGGAGAATGGAAAGATCCAGGTGAGATGAAGAGGTTGGAGAAGTCCTGGTGGGGTCAGGAGATTGGGAAGATCCCGGTGGGATGGGAGAGGATGGAAAGATCCACATGGGAAGAGAAGGATGGAAAGATCCTGGTGGGATGAGGAGGGTGGAAAAGGATGAAGAGGATGGAAAGATCCCAATGGGATGGGGAGGTTGGAAAGATCCCGGGGGGATGGGGAGGGTGGAAAAGTTAAGGAGAATGGAAAGATCCAGGTGGGATGGGGAGGATGGAAAAGCCCCGGTGGGATCAGGAGATTGGAAAAAATCCGGATGGGATGAGGAGGAGGAGGGAGAAGCTGAGAAGGGTGGGAAGATCCCAATGGATCAGAAGATTGGAAACACCCAGGTGGGATGAGGAGGATGGAAAGATCCAGGCGGGATCAGGAGGATCCGTGGAAAGCTGAGGAGGATCCAGATGGGATGGGGAGGATGGAAAGATCCAGCTGGGATGAGGAGATCCCAAAGATCCAGGCGGGATCAGGAGGATCCATGGAAAGCTGGGGAGGATCCAGATGGGATCAGGAGATCCCAAAGATCCAGGCGGGATCAGGAGGATCCGTGGAAAGCTGAGGAGGATCCAGCTGGGATCAGGAGATCCCAAAGATCCAGGCGGGATCAGGAGGCTCCATGGAAAGCTGGGGAGGCTGGCAAAGCTCCGGTGGGACGAGGAGGACGGAAAACTCCCCCCCGGGCCTCTCCCCAAATCCCGGGGATGCTCCGCAGGTCTCCAAGCTGGTCCACGCCATCAAGATGGGCTGGATCCAGCCCCGGAAGCCCAAGGAGAGCGCTCCCACTTTCTACGACCTGTGGGCGCGCGAGGACCCCAACTCGGTGCTGGGCCGGCACAAGATGCACGTGCCCGCTCCCAAAATGCCGCTGCCGGGACACGCCGAGTCCTACAACCCGCCCCCGGAATTCCTGCTCAGCCCCGAGGAGGTGGGAACGAACGCCGGGAACGAACGCCGGGAATGCCGGGAGATCCCGCGGGGACGCTCCACGGAGGGGATCCGGGGGGATCGCAGTTGTTGGGTTTGGAAGGGTTTCTCCCTGGGAATTTGTGTGGGATGTTTCATCCCTGGGAGAAGTTTTGGGAATTGTCGCCGCCCGTGGAGTGGGATCAGCTCGGAATTCCCACCCGGGGCATTCCTGGATCCTGTGGAATGGAGGGAGTTTTTCCAGGGAATTCGTGTGGGTGTTTCATCCCTTGGGTTGCTCGGGGAGGAGTTTTGGGAATTGTCGCCGCCCGTGGAATGGGATCAGCCCAGAATTCCCACCCGGGGCATTCCAGGATCCTGTGGAATGGAGGGAGATTTGGGGTCACTCCCCAGGGATTGGGGTGTCCCTGGATAAGTGGGAGAGGCCCTGGAGTGGGATTTGAATCCAGAGGGGATGGATGGGGGGAAAACGGGCAGGGAAATCCCAGTGGGAAAAGCTCCAGTGGGATGAGGATGGGAAGCTCCCAATGGGATGAGGAGGACGGGGAATCCTGGCCAGGGAGCTGCCGGTGGGAGCGACCCTGACCCTTGGGAATGGCTCCTCCCGAGCCCAGGGCGTCCCATCCCATCCCCATCATCCCATCCCCATTATCCCATTATCCCATCCCCATTATCCCATTATCCCATCCCCATTATCCCATCCCCATTATCCCATTATCCCATTCCCACTTTCCCCATCCCCATTATCCTATTATCCCATTCTCATTATCCCATCCCCATTCCCATTATCCTATTCCCATTTCCATTCCCATTATGCCATTATCTCCTCCCCATCCCTGTTCCCATTCCCATTCCCCTTCGCCATCATCCCATTCCCATTCCCATTATCCTATCCCATTGTCCCATTCCCATTGTCCCATTCCCATTATCCTATTCCCATTATCCCATCCCCATTATCCCATCCCCATTATCCCATCCCCATTATCCCATTTTTCCCATTCCCATTATCCCATTATCCCATTCCCATTATCCTATCCCATTGTCCCATCCCATTATCCTATTCCCATTATCCCATCCCCATTCCCATTCCCCATTCCCATTCCCATTATCCCATCCCCGTTATCCCATTTTCCCCTCCCCATTCCCATTTCCCCATTCCCCATTCCCATTTTTCCCATTCCCATTATCCCATCCCCATTATCCCACCATCCCATCCCCATTATCCCATTTTTCCCATTTCCATTATCCCATCCCCATTCCCATTCCCCATCCCCGTTCCCATTATCCCATCCCCATTCCCCATTCCCCTTCCCATTATCCCATCATGCCATCCCCATTATCCCATTCCCCATTCCCCATCCCCATTCCCCATTCCCATTATCCCATCCCCATCCCCATTCCCCATTCCCATTCCCCATCCCCATTCCCCATTCCCATTTTTCCCATCCCCATTATCCCATCATCCCATCCCCATTATCCCATTTTTCCCATTTCCATTATCCCATCCCCATTCCCATTCCCCATCCCCATTCCCATCCCCCATCCCCATTCCCCATTCCCATTTTTCCCATCCCCATTATCCCATCATGCCATCCCCATTATCCCATCCCCATTCCCCATCCCCATTCCCATTATCCCATCCCCATTCCCCATTCCCCTTCCCATTATCCCATCATGCCATCCCCATTATCCCATTCCCCATTCCCCATCCCCATTATCCCATCCCCGTTATCCCATTGTCCCAGTATCCCATCCCCATTATCCCAGTATCTCATCCCCATTATCCCATTATCTCATCCCCATTATCCCATTCCCATTATCCCATTTTCCCCATCCCCATTACCCTCTCCCTGCCGCCATTCCCTCTGACCCTGCCCCGCCATCCCCATCCCGTGCTCCCCCATGCTGCCTGGGGAGCGGCCTCTCCCCATTCCCCCATTCCCGCCCCATTCCCCCATTCCCGCATTCCCGCCCCATTCCCACACCGTCCCCACGTTCCCGGCAGGAGCTGGCCTGGCAGCAGCAGGATCCGTCGGAGCGGCGCCCGAGCTTCCTGCCGCGGCGCTTCCCGAGCCTGCGCGCCGTGCCCGCCTACCCGCGCTTCATCCACGAGCGCTTCGAGCGCTGCCTCGACCTCTACCTCTGCCCCCGCCAGCGCAGGATGAGGGTGCGCCACCCCTGATCCCACCCAAAAACAAACACCCCAAAAACCACCCAAAAACCACCCAGGGAACGCGGGAAGCGCCCGCTCCCACCCCGGGAATTCCCGGCCGGAGGGGGCGGCTGGGATCGCTGTGGTGCCCGTCCCCGCAGGTCAACGTGGATCCCGAGGATCTCATTCCCAAGCTGCCCAGGCCGAGGGACCTGCAGCCCTTCCCCACCACACAGGCTCTGGTGAGGGGCTCGGTCGGGAACGCTCCCCTGGAATTCGGTGGGACTCTGGGATCTGGGGCCTTGGGAAGCTCGGGGCAGGGACTGAGGCTGAGGATTCCTGGGAGAAGCCGGGAAAAGGGGCCGATCCCGGCGGGAATCCCTGTGGGAAATGCTCCCGGGGATCCGTGGAAAACGGGGCTGGGGAGGATCCCCCTTTGCCGCGATTTTCGGGAATGGCTCCGGAAAACTTCCCGGGAGCAGCTGAGGGATCTGGGGGGGCTCATCCCAGAGAAAAGCGGGATTGAAGGGATCCAGGGGGATCCAGGGCACGATCTGCTCCCAGGAAACAGGGACAAAGCCAAGGAATGGCCTTGGGATGGGATTTTTGGGAATAATCCCCTGGAATTTGGGGCAAACAGGGATTTGGTGGGTTCATGGCTGGGATTGGGAATGGGGGAATTCCTGGGAGCAGCTGAGGGATCTGGGGGGGGCTCATCCCAGAGAAAAGCAGGATTGAAGGGATCCAAGAGGATCCGGGGCGGGATCTGCTCCCAGGAAACAGGAACAGGACCAAGGGAATGGCCTCAGGTTGGGATTTTTGGGAATATTCCCCAGGAAAGGGCTGGAATCCCCATTCCTTGGGATTCCCATCCCTGTGGATGTGGGATGGGGCGGCCTTGGCCGTGCTCCCTCCAGATCCCAAATTCTTCCACCTCCCTTCCCGAGGATTCCGGAGCAGCTCCTGGAGGTTCCCATGGAGCTCCTGGGATCTGGGATTCTCCCTCATTCCCGGTTTTTCCCCAGGTTTACCGCGGCCACTCCAGCCTGGTGCGGACCCTGAGCGTCTCCCCCAGCGGGCAGTGGTTGGTGTCAGGTACGGATCCGCCCCTGGATTGGGAATTCCCGGGATGAATCCCACGGATCCACGGCCCAGCTCCACCCGGAGCTGCTCTGGGGTTGGGATCGGGGCTTTTCCCACTGCAAGATCCCAACCCTGGCTCTGGGGGAGGATCCCGGGATTGGCCCCGCCCTGCGGCGCCTCTGGAATGCTCTGGAGCTTTGCCAGCGGCTCCGGGGTCCCAATCCCATTCCCGTTATCCCAATCCCATTATCCTACTGCCATTATCCCATTCCCATTATTCCATTCCCATGATCCCATCCCCATTCCCTTTCCCATTTCCATCCCATTATCCCATTTGCATCCCCATTCCCATTATCCCAATATCCCATTCCTAATCTCAATCCTAATCCCATTCCTGTTATCCCATTATCCCATTGCCATTATCCCATTGCCATTATCCCATTCCCATCCCGTTCCAATCCCATTCCCATTATTCCAATTGCATTCCTATCCCCATTCCCATCCCTATTCCTGGGAATCCCATTCCCATTATCCCATCCCTATTCCCATTATCCCATTATTCCCAATCCCATCCCTATTCCCCAGAATCCCATCCCCATTCCCATAATTCCAATTCCGTTCCCATCCCCATTCCCATCCCTATTCCTGGGAATCTCATTCCCGTTATTCCCATCCCCATCCCCATTATCCCATTCCCATTATCCCCTTATCTCAATCCCAGTTCCATTCCCATTATCCCATTATCCCATTCCCATTATCCCATCCCCATTATCCCGTAATCTCAATCCCAATCCCATTATCCCCATTATCCCACTGTCCTGCTATCTGTTGTTATCCCGTTGTTGTTATCCCGTTGCTATCCCATTGTTGTTATCCCATTGCTATCCCGCTGTTATCCCGTTGTTGTTATCCCGTTGTTGCTGTTATCCCGTTGCTATCCCATTGTTGTTATCCCATTGCTATCCCGCTGTTATCCCGTTGCTGTTATCCCGTTGTTGCTGTTATCCCGCTGTTGTTGTTGCTATCCCGCTGTTGTTGTTGCTGTTATCCCATTGCTATCCCGCTGTTGTTGTTGTTGCTGTTATCCCGTTGTTGCTGTCATCCCGTTGTTGTTGTTGCTGTTATCCCATTGTTGCTATTGCTGTTATCCCGTTGTTGTTGCTGTTATCCCATTGTTATCCCGTTGTTGTTGCTGTTATCCTGTTGTTGCTGTTGTTGCTGTTATCCCATTGTTGTTGCTATCCTGCTGTTGTTGTTGTTGCTGTTGTTGCTATCCCGCTGTTGCTGTTACCCTGTTGCTGTTATCCCATTGTTATCCCATTGTTGCTGTTATCCCATTGTTGTTGCTATCCTGCTGTTGTTGTTGTTGCTGTTGTTGCTATCCCGCTGTTGCTGTTACCCTGTTGCTGTTATCCCATTGTTATCCCATTGTTGCTGTTATCCCATTGTTGTTGTTGCTGTTGCTATCCCGTTGTTGCTGTTGCTATTATCCCATTGTTGTTGCTGTTGCTATTATCCCATTGTTGTTGCTGTTGCTGTTATCCCATTGTTGTTGTTGTTGTTGTTGCTGTTATCCCATTGTTGCTGTTGTTGTTGTTGTTGTTGTTGTTGCTGTTGCTGTTATCCCATTGTTGTTGCTGTTATCCCATTGCTGTTGTTGTTGTTGCTGTTGTTGCTGTTATCCCATTGTTGTTGCTGTTGCTGTTATCCCGTTGTTGCTGTTGTTGCTGTTATCCCATTGTTGTTGTTGTTGTTGTTGCTGTTGCTGTTATCCCGTTGTTGTTGTTGCTATTATCCCATTGTTGTTGCTGTTGTTGCTATTATCCCGTTGTTGTTGTTGTTGCTGTTGTTGCTGTTATCCCATTGTTGTTGCTGTTGTTGTTGCTGTCGCTATTATCCCATTGTTGTTGCTGCTGTTATCCCATTGTTGTTGTTGCTGTTGTTGTTGCTGTTGCTGTTATCCCATTGTTGTTGCTGTTATCCCATTGTTGTTGCTGTTTTGCGGCGCAGGCTCTGACGATGGCTCCGTGCGGTTTTGGGAGGTGAGCACCGCGCGCTGCCTCCGCACGCTCCCGCTCGGCTCCGTGGTCAAGAGCGTGGCCTGGAACCCCAACCCCAGCATCTGCCTGGTGGCCGTGGCCGTGTGAGTGCCCCGGGATCATCCCCACATTCCCAGATTGCCCCGGGATCATCCCACATTCCCAGATTGCCCCGGGATCATCCCCACATTCCCGAATTTCCCTGGAACCCCAACCCCAGCATCTGCCTGGTGGCCGTGGCCGTGTGAGTGCCCCGGGATCATCCCCACATTCCCAAATTTCCCTGGGAGCATCCCCACATTCCCAGATTGCCCTGGGAGCATCCCCACATTCCCAGATGTCCCTGGGATCGTTCCCGAATTTCCCTGGAACCCCAACCCCAGCATCCACCTGGTGGCCGTGTGAGTTCCCAGGGATCATTCCCAAGGATTATTCCCAGATTTCCTTGATCCCAGAGGATTCCCCCTGATCCCAGAGGATCCCCCCTGATCCCAGAGGATTCCCTTATCCCAGATTTCCCGTTCCCAGGGATGAGCAGGTGCTCCTGGGGAGGGTTCCTTGATCCCAGAGGATCCCCCCTGATCCCAGGGGATCCCCGCTGATCCCGGGTTTCCCGTTCCCAGGGATGAGCAGGTGCTCCTGGTGAATCCGGGCCTCGGGGACCGGCTGCTGGTGGCAGCCACGGATCAGCTCCTGGATTCCTGGGAAGCTCCGGAGGAGGAGCGGATCCAGCCCGTCCGGTGGGTCCCGGCCAGCCCCGAGGAGCGCGGCAAGGGGATCCGGCTGCTGGTGCAGCACAGCAAGGTGGGATCCACGGCATTCCCGGGATCCGGCTGGGATCGGCGTTCCCGGGATCCGGGTGGGATCGGCGTTCCCGGGATCCAAGTGGGATCCACGGCATTCCCGGGATCCGTGTGGGATCAGCATTCCTGGGATCCGGCTGGGATCAGCATTCCCAGGATCCAGCTGGGATTGGCGTTCCCGGGATCTGGATGGGATCAGCATTCCTGGGATCCGGCTGGGATCAGCATTCCCAGGATCCAGCTGGGATTGGCGTTCCCGGGATCTGAGTGGGATCAGTGTTCTTGGGATCTGGGTGGGATCAGCATTCCTGGGATCCGTGTGGGATCGGCATTCCTGGGATCTGGGTGGGATCAGCATTCCCAGGATCCAGCTGGGATTGGCGTTCCCTGGATCTGAGTGGGATCAGTGTTCTTGGGATCTGGGTGGGATCAGCATTCCTGGGATCTGGGTGGGTTCGGTGTTCTTGGGATCTGGGTGGGATCGGCATTCCCAGGATCCAAGTGGGATCAGTGTTCTTGGGATCTGGGCGGGATCGGCATTCCCAGGATCTGGGTGGGTTCGGTGTTCCCGGGATTTGGGGGGGATCGGCATTCCGGGGATCTGGATGAGATTGGCATTCCCGGGATCTGGGTGGGATCAGCATTTCCAGGATCTGGGTGGGATCAGCATTCCCAGGGTTTGCGTAGGATCGGCATTCCGGGGATCTGGATGAGATTGGCATTCCCGGGATCTGGGTGGGATCAGCATTCCCAGGATCTGGCTGTGCTTGGCATTCCCAGGGTTTGGGTGGGCTCAACATTCCCAGGATCCAGCTGGGATCGGGGTTCCTGGGGTTTACGTAGGACTGGCATTCCCAGGATCTGGCTGGGATCGGCATTCCCGGGATTTGTGGATCATCCCCAGCCCAGGATCCAGGGAGGGGCCTCGTTCCCACAGCTGCATCTCAAGGGACACAATTCCAAGGGGATCCTTGTTCCCTGTTCCACATCCCGAGGGAAGGATCCCAAACGGATCCTTGTTCCCGGCTCTGGATCCCACGGGACACAATTCCAAGGGGATCCTTGTTCCCTGTTCCACATCCCGAGGGAAGGATCCCAAACGGATCCTTGTTCCCGGCTCCGGATCCCACGGGACACAATTCCAAGGGGATCCTTGTTCCCCACATCCCGAGGGAAGGATCCCAAACGGATCCTTGTTCCCAGCTCCGGATCCCACGGGACACAATTCCAAGGGGATCCTTGTTCCCAGCTCCGCATCCTGAGGGATCCCTTCCCATTCCCAGGAATCCCTGGCAGTGCTGGAGCCTTTCCCCAGCCCCGTTTTCCAGGAAATCCCGGGAACATTTCCCGGAGCCGCAGGAATTCCAGCTGGGATCGGCCCCTTTTCCCGGCTTCTCCCGGGAATCCTCGGCCTCAGTCCCTGCCCTGCTTCCCAAGGCCCCAAATCCCTGATTGCCCACAATGCCAGGGGAATATTCCCAAAATTCCCAACCTGAGGCCGTTCCCTGGTCCTGTCCCTGTTCCCTGGGAGCAGATCCCGCCCTGGATCCCTTCAATCCCGATTTTCTCTGGGATGAGCCCCCCCAGCTCCCTCAGCTGCTCCTGGGAATTGCCCCAGTCCCAATCCCAGTCTCATTCCCAATCCCAATCCCATTCCCAATCTCATTCCCAGTCCCAATCCCGTTCCTGTTCCCATCCCTGGACCCACCAACCAAACTCTCCCCCTCTCCCCTTCCCTGATCCCGCTGTTCCCACCCTGGGGAGCTCCAGGATGATCCAGAGGGTCGGGATTTTGGGATCTCACCTGGATCCCGTTCCCATTCCCACCCCAAGAAGCTCTGGGATGATCCAGAAGATCGGGATCTTGGGATCTCACCCAGCTCCCATTCCTGTTCTCATCCCCATCCCATTCCCATTCCCATTCCCATTCCCATCCCATTCCCAGCCGGTGATGCAGGTGACGTGGCACGGCCTGGGCGATTCCCAGGCCTCCATGGTGATCCAGAGGGTCGGGATTTTGGGATCTCACCCGGATCCCATTCCCATTCCCGTTCCCATCCCATTCCCAGCCGGTGACGCAGGTGACGTGGCACGGCAAGGGCGATTCCCAGGCCTCCATGGTGATCCAGAGGGTCGGGATTTTGGGGTCTCACCCGGATCCCAATCCCAATCCCACCCCAAGGAGCCCTGGGATGATCCAGAGGATGAGGATTTTGGGATCTAACTTGGATTCCCATCTCAATCCCACTTTGAGGAGCTCTGGGATGATCCAGAGGCTCAAGTTCTTGGGATCTCACCTGAATCCCATTCCCATTCCCATCCCATTCCCAGCCAGTGGTGCAGGTGACGTGGCACGGCCTGGGTGATTCCTGTGCCCCAGTGGTGATCCAGAGGGTCGGGATTTTGGGATCTCACCCAGATCCCATTCCCATTCCCGTTCCCATCCCATTCCCAGCCGGTGGTGCAGGTGACGTGGCACGGCCTGGGTGATTCCTGTGCCCCAGTGGTGATCCAGAGGGTTGGGATTTCGGGATCTCACCCGGATCCTGTTCCTGATCCCATTCCCATTCCCATTCCCGTTCCCATCCCATTCCCAGCCGGTGATGCAGGTGACGTGGCACGGCCTGGGCGATTCCCAGGCCTCCATGGTGATCCAGAGGGTCGGGATTTTGGGATCTCACCCGGATCCCATTCCCATTCCTGTTCCCATCCCATTCCCAGCCGGTGGTGCAGGTGATGTGGCACAGCAAGGGCGATTCCTGTGCCCCAGTGGTGATCCAGAGGGTCGGGATTTCGGGATCTCACCCGGATCCCATTCCCATTCCCATTCCCATCCCATTCCCAGCCAGTGGTGCAGGTGACGTGGCACGGCCTGGGTGATTCCTGTGCCCCAGTGGTGATCCAGAGGGTTGGGATTTCGGGATCTCACCCGGATCCTGTTCCTGATCCCATTCCCATTCCCATTCCCGTTCCCATCCCATTCCCAGCCGGTGACGCAGGTGACGTGGCACGACCAGGGTGATTCCCAGGCCTCCATGGTGATCCAGAGGGTCGGGATTTTGGGGTCTCACCTGGATCCCTTTCCCATTCCCACCTTGAGGAACTCTGGGATGATCCAGAGGGTCAGAATCTCAGGATCTCACCCAGATCCCGATCCCATTCCCATTCCTATTCCCAGCCGGTGACACAGGTGATACGCCATGGCCAGGGCGATTCCTGGGCCTTGGTGGTGATCCAGAGGGTTGGGATTTTGGGATCTGACCTGGATCCCATTCCCATCCCATTCCCAGCCGGTGGTGCAGGTGACGTGGCACGGCCTGGGTGATTCCTGTGCCCCGGTGGTGATCCAGAGGGTCGGGATTTTGGGATCTCACCCGGATCCCATTCCCATTCCCGTTCCCATCCCATTCCCAGCCGGTGGTGCAGGTGACGTGGCACGGCAAGGGTGATTGCTGTGCCCCAGTGGTGATCCAGAGGGTCGGGATTTTGGGATCTCACCCAGATCCCATTCCCATTCCCGTTCCCATCCCATTCCCAGCCGGTGGTGCAGGTGACGTGGCACGGCAAGGGCGACTACTGGGCCTCGGTGGTGCGGAACCCCGGCAGCCGGCAGGTGCTGATCCACCAGAGCAGCCGGCGCTGGAGCCAGGATCCCTTCCGGAAGAGCCCCGGCATGATCCAGTGCGTGCAGTTCCACCCGCTCCGGCCCTACTTCCTGGTGGCCTCGCAGCGCTCCGTGCGCGTCTACAACCTGCTGCGCCAGGAGCTCGCCAAGAAGCTGCAGAGCAACTGCCAGTGGATCTCCAGCATGGCCGTGCACCCCGGAGGTGCGGGGTGGCCCCGGGAGCCCAGGGGATCCCCCCGGGCCGGGCCCGTCCCGCTCACCCCGGGGCTCTTCCCTCCCCAGGGGACAACGTCATCTGCGGCAGCTACGACAGCAAGGTGGCCTGGTTCGACCTCGACCTGTCCACGCGCCCCTACCGCCTGCTGCGGTGAGTCCCGGCCCATCCCTGCGCGTCCCTGCGCATCCCTGGGGATCCCTGGCATCCCCTTGGGTTCCTGGCATCCCTGAGGTCCCTGGCATCCCCTCGGGTCCCCTGGGATCCCCTGCGGATCCCTGGCGTCCCTGGCATCCCTGCGGGTCCCTGTGGATCCCTGCGGATCCCTGGCATCCCCTGGGGTCCCCTGGGATCCCCTGGCATCCCCTGGCATCCCTTTGGGTCCCTGGCATCCCCTGTGGATCCCCTGCGGTCCCCCTGGCATCCCTGCGCATCCCTGAGGATCCCTGGGGTCCCCTGGCATCCCTGAGGATCCCTGTGGATCCCTGGCATCCCTGGGGTCCCCTGGGGTCCCTGGCATCCCCTGGCATCCCCTGAGGATCCCGTCATCCTCTGGGGTCCCCTGGGGTCCCTGGCATCCCCTGAGGTCCCTGGCATCCCCTGGGGTCCCTGGCATCCCTGCAGATCCCTGAGGATCCCTGGGGTTCCCTGTCGTCCCTGGGATCCCCTGGGGTCCCCTGGGGTCCCCTGGCATCCCTGTGGATCCCTGTGGATCCCTGTGGATCCCTGGCATCTCCTGGGGTCCCTTGGCATCCCTTGAGGATCCTCTGGCATCCCCTGGGGTCCCCTGGGGTCCCTGGCATCCCGGCGGATCCCTGCAGATCCCTGCGGATCCCTGAGGATCCCTGGGGTCCCCTGGGGTCCCTGGCATCCCTGCGGATGGATCCCTGCGGATCCCTGGCATCCCCTGGGGTCCCCTGATGTCCCCTGGCATCCCCTGGGGTCCCTGGCATCCCTGCGGATGGATCCCTGCGGATCCCTGGCATCCCCTGGGGTCCCGGGAGCGTTCCCAGCTCTCCATGGGAGCTGCAAACCCCGGCTCGTCCCAGGTTTTTGTTCATCCCATTTTCTGGGCTCTGATTCCCGTTTTTCCTGGGGTCTATCCCGGGGTTTTTCCCAGTGCTGATTCCTGTTTTCCCAGTGTTTATCCTGGTGCCGATTCCCGTTCTTCCCAGTGTTTTTCCTGGTTTTTCCTGGTGTTTATCCTAGTGCCAATTCCTGGTTTTTCCGCTGCCAATCCCCGTTTTTCCTCTTATTTTCCCTGTCCCGATTCCCGTTTATCCCACTGCTGATTCCTGTTTTTCCCATTGCTTTTCCATGTTCTGATTCCCAGTTTTCCTGGTGTTTATCCCCATGCTGATTCCCATTTTCCCTGGTGTTTATTCCGGTGCCAATTCCCATTTTCCCGGTGTTTTTTCCTGGTGCTGATTCCTGTTTTGCTGGTGTTTATCCCGTTGCTGATTCCCGTTTTTCCCTTTTTCCCTGTTCTGATTCCTGTTTTTCCTGCTGCTAATTCCCGTTTTTCCCGTTGTTTTTCCTGTTGCCGATTCCCATTTTCCCGGTGTTTTTCCCGGTGCTAATTCCCATTTTCCCCAGTGTTTTTCCCAGTGCTAATTCCCGTTCTTTGCCGTTGCCGACTCCTGTTTTTCCTGGTGTTTTTCCCGGTGCTGATTCCCGTGTTTTCCCATTTTCCCCTGTGTTTTTCCCTGCTGTGATTCCCATTTTCCCCGGTGTTTTTCCCGTTGCCGATTCCCATTTTTCCCTGCTGTGATTCCCATTTTCCCCGGTGTTTTTCCCATTGCTGATTCCCATTTTTCCCTGCTCTAATTCCTGTTTTTCCCCAGTGTTTTTCCCAGGGCTAATTCCCATTTTCCCCAGTGTTTTTCCTGGTGCCGATTCCCGTTTTTCCCGGGTGTTTTCCCCGTTGCCGATTCCCGTTTTTCCCGGGTGTTTTTCCCGGTGCCGATTCCCAGGTGTTTTTCCCGTTGCCGATTCCCGTTTTTCCCGGGTGTTTTTCCTGGTGCTGATTCCCGGGTGCTTTTCCCGGTGCCGATTCCCGGGTGTTTTCCCCGGTGCCGATTCCCGGGTGTTTTCCCCGTTGCCGATTCCCGTTTTTCCCGGGTGTTTTTCCCTGCTCTGATTCCTGTTTTCCCCAGTGTTTTTCCCTGCTCTGATTCCCGTTTTTCCTGGGTGTTTTCCCTGGTGCCGATTCCCGGGTGTTTTCCCCATTGCCGATTCCCGGGTGTTTTCCCCGTTGCCGATTCCCGTTTTTCCCGGGTGTTTTTCCCGGTGCCGATCCCCGGGTGTTTTCCCCGTTGCCGATTCCCGTTTTTCCCGGGTGTTTTCCCCATTGCCGATTCCCGTTTTTCCCGGGTGTTTTTCCCGTTGCCGATCCCCGGGTGTTTTTCCCGTTGCCGATTCCCGTTTTTCCCGGGTGTTTTCCCCGTTGCCGATCCCCGGGTGTTTTTCCCGTTGCCGATTCCCGGGTGTTTTTCCCTGCTCTGATTCCCATTTTCCCCGGGTGTTTTCCCCGGTACCAATCCCCGGGTGTTTTTCCTGGTGCCAATTCCCGGGTGTTTTCCCGATTGCCGATCCCTGGGTGTTTTCCTGTTGCCGATTCCCGTTTTTCCCGGGTGTTTTTCCCGGTGCCAATTCCCGGGTGTTTTCCCCGTTGCCGATTCCCGGGTGTTTTTCCCTGCTCTGATTCCCGTTTTTCCCGGGTGTTTTCCCCATTGCCGATCCCCGGGTGTTTTTTCTGGTGCCGATTCCCGTTTTTCCCGGGTGTTTTCCCCGTTGCCGATCCCCGGGTGTTTTCCCGGGTGTTTTCCCCGTTGCCGATCCCCGGGTTTTTTTCCCGTTGCCGATCCCCGGGTGTTTTCCCCGTTGCCGATTCCCGTTTTTCCCGGGTGTTTTTCCCGTTGCCGATCCGCGGGTGTTTTCCCGGGTGTTTTTCCCGTTGCCGATCCCCGGGCGTTTTTCCCGGCTGTTTTTCCCTGCTCCGATCCCCGGTGCGTCTCTGCCCCCGCAGGCACCACGGCCGCGCCGTGCGCTCGGTCGCGTTCCACCGGCGCCATCCCCTCTTCGCCTCCGGCTCCGACGACGGCTCCGTCATCGTCTGCCACGGAATGGTCTACAAGTGAGGAACCGCGCGCGGGAACCGGGGGCGTTACTTATGGGGGTGCACCGGGAATTGGCGGCGGGGGACTCGGGGGGGTTACTTATGGGGGTGCACCGGGAATCCTCTGGGGGATTTGTGGGGTTATTTAGGGGGGTGCACCGGGAATCCTCTGGGGGATTTGTGGGGTTATTTATGGGAATCACCGGGAATCCTCTGGGGGATTTGGGGGCGTTATTTAGGGGGATTCGCCAGGAATCCTCTGGGGGATTTGGGGGGTTTATTTAGGGGGATTCGCTGGGAATTGTCTGTGGGATTTGTGGGATTTACGTATGGGATTCACCGGGAATTGTGTGTGGGATTTGTGGGATTTATTTATGGGGATTCATGGGAATTGTCACAGGATTTGTGGGGTTTATTTATGGGATTCGTGGCAGTTGTCTGGGGGATTTTTGGGATTTATTTAGGGGATGAACTGGGAATTGTTTGTGGGATTTATTTATGGGGATTCACCGGGAATTGTCTGGGGGATTTGTGGGATTTCTTTAGGGGATTCACGGGATTCATTTGTGGGACTTGTGGGATTTGTTTGTGGGATTCGTGGGAATTCTCTGGGGGATTTGTGGGATTTATTTAGGGGATTCACGGGAATTGTTTGTGGGATTTATGGGATTTCTTTATGGGATTCACCAGGAATTGTTTGTGGGACTTGTGGGATTTATTTAGGGGATTCATGGGAATTCTCTGGGGGATTTGTGGGATTTATTTATGGGAATCACCGGGAATTGTCTGGGGGATTTGTGGGATTTCTTTATGGGATTCACCGGGAATTGTTTGTGGGACTTGTGGGATTTATTTATGGGGATTCCTGGGAATTGTCACAGGATTTGTGGGATTTATTTATGGGAATCACCGGGAATTGTCTGGGGGATTTGTGGGATTTATTTAGGGGATTCATGGGATTCATTTGTGGGACTTGTGGGATTTATTTATGGGGATTCACGGGAATTGTCTGGGGGATTTTTGGGATTTGTTTGTGGGATGAACTGGGAATTGTTTGTGGGATTTATTTAGGGGATTCACCGGGAATTGTCTGGGGGATTTATGGGATTTATTTAGGGGATTCACGGGATTTGTTTGTGGGATTTGTGGGATTTGTTTGTGGGATTTATGGGATTTATCAATTTATTTGTGGGATTTATTTATGGGATTTATTTGTGGGATTTATGGATTTTTTAGTAGGATTTGTTTATGGGATTTATGGATTTATTTATGGGATTCATTTATGGATTTATGGATTTATTTATGGGATTTATTTATGGGAATTTATGGGATTTATTTATCAGATTTTTGGGATTTATTTATGGAATTTCTGGAATTTATTTATGGGATTTACGGATTTATTCACAGGATTTATCTATGGGAATTTCTGGGATTTATTTATGGAATTTATGGAATTTGTGGGATTTTTTAATGGGGCTTATAGGATTTATGTATGGGATTTGTGGAATTTGTTGGATTGGCAGGATTTAATGGGATTCGTGGGATTTATGGGATTTGTGGGAAGTATGAGATTTAGTTAAAGGATTTGTGGGATTTGTGGGACTCATGGGATTATGTGGTTTATTTATGGTTTATTTATGGTGTTTATGGGATCAGATCCCTCCCTTTGGGGTCCTTGGGGTGGCAGCAGCATTTGTGGGGCAGCTGCGGGGAGTCCTGGGCACATCCGGGATTGGATCCCAAAGATACCCAGGACGAGATTCCCGCTCCCGGAATTCCCATCCCCACTGTCAGAATTCCCATTCCCGCTCCCAGAATTCCCATTCCAAGTGTGAGAATTCCCATCCCCAGTCCCAGAATTCCCATTCCCGCTCCCAGAATTCCCATTCCCACTGTCAGAATTCCCGTTACCGCTATCAGAATTCCCATTCCCCCTCACGGCATTTCCATTCCCACTCCCAGAATTCCCATTCCCACTGTGAGAATTCCCCTTTCTGGTGTCACAATTCCCATTGCTGCTATGAGAATTCCTGTTCCTGCTGTAAGAATTCCCCCTCTTGGAATTCCCATCCCACTGTCAGAATTCCCATTCCTGCTCCCGGAATTCCCATTCCTGCTGTAAGAATTCCCATTCCCGGTGTCAGAATTCCCGTTGCCATTGGGACAATTCCCATTCCCGGTGTCAGAATTCCCATTCCCATTCCCATTCCCAGTGTCAAAATTCCCGTTTCCATTGATACAATTCCCATTCCCGGTGCCAGCGTTCCCGTTTGTTTCCACTGGGACAATTCCCGTTCCCGGTGCCAGCGGTCCCGTTCCCATTCCCATTCCCGGTGTCAGCATTCCCATTTCCATTGGGACAATTCCCATTCCCGGTGCCAGCGTTCCCGTTCCCATTCCCGGTGCCAGCGTTCCCATTCCCGGTGCCAGCGTTCCCGTTCCCATTGGGACAATTCCCATTCCCGGTGCCAGCGTTCCCGTTCCCATTCCCGGTGCCAGCATTCCCGTTCCCGGTGTCGGGATTCCCATTCCCGTCCCCATTCCCCTTCCCGTTCCCGTCCCCATTCCCGTTCCCAGTGCCAGCGTTCCCGTTTCCATTGGGACAATTCCCGTTCCCGGTGTCGGCATTCCCGTTCCCGGTGCCAGCGTTCCCATTCCCGTCCCCATTCCCGTTCCCGTTCCCGGTGCCAGCGTTCCCGTTTCCATTGGGACAATTCCCGTTCCCGGTGCCAGCGTTCCCGTCCCCATTCCCGTTCCCGTTCCTGGTGCCAGCGTTCCCGTTCCCGGTGCCAGCGTTCCCGTTCCCGTCCCCATTCCCGTTCCCGTTCCCGGTGCCGGCGTTCCCGTTCCCGGTGCCAGCGTTCCCGTTCCCGGTGTCGGGATTCCCGTTCCCGTCCCCATTCCCGTTCCCGGTGCCAGCGTTCCCATTCCCATTCCCGGTGCCAGCGTTCCCGTTCCCGTTCCCGGTGCCAGCGTTCCCGTTCCCGTCCCCATTCCCGTTCCCGTTCCCGGCGTTCCCGTTCCCGGTGCCAGCGTTCCCGTGTGTTTCCCCCCTCCCCTCCTCTGTCGGCAGTGACCTGCTGCAGAACGCGCTCCTGGTGCCGCTCAAGGTGCTCAAGGGCCACGCGCCCACCCTCGACCTCGGCGTGCTCGACGTCGCCTTCCACCCCCAGCAGCCCTGGCTCTTCTCCTCGGGCGCCGACGGCACCGTGCGCCTCTACACCTGATCCACCGGGATCCACCCGGATCCACCTGGGATCCAGTGAGATCCAGGGGGATCCACCCCCAGCAGCCCTGGCTCTTCTCCTCCGGCGCCGACGGCACCGTGCGCCTCTACACCTGATCCACCGGGATCCACCTGGGATCCACCCGGGATCCAGTGAGATCCAGGGGGATCCACCCGGGATCCACCCCCAGCAGCCCTGGCTCTTCTCCTCGGGCGCCGACGGCACCGTGCGCCTCTACACCTGATCCACCGGGACCCACCCGGGATCCACCGGGATCCACCAGGGTTCCAGTGAGATCCAGGGGGATCCACCCGGGATCCACCCCCAGCAGCCCTGGCTCTTCTCCTCGGGCGCCGATGGCACCGTGCGCCTCTACACCTGATCCACCCGGGATCCACCCGGGATCCACCGGGATCCACCTGGATCTACCAGGGTTCCAGTGAGATCCAGGGGGATCCACCCGGGATCCACCCCCAGCAGCCCTGGCTCTTCTCCTCGGGCGCCGACGGCACCGTGCGCCTCTACACCTGATCCACCGGGATCCACCGGGATCCACCGGGATCCACCTGGATCTACCAGGGTTCCAGTGAGATCCAGGGGGATCCACCCGGGATCCACCCCCAGCAGCCCTGGCTCTTCTCCTCGGGCGCCGACGGCACCGTGCGCCTCTACACCTGATCCACCCGGGATCCACCCGGGATCCACCGGGATCCACCCGGGATCCACCCGGGATCCACCGGAATCCACCGGGATCCACCTGGGTTCCAGTGAGATCCAGGGGGATCCACCCGGGATCCACCCCCAGCAGCCCTGGCTCTTCTCCTCGGGTGCCGACGGCACCGTGCGCCTCTACACCTGATCCACCGGGACCCACCCGGGATCCACCGGGATCTACCAGGGTTCCAGTGAGATCCAGGGGGATCCACCCGGGATCCACCCCCAGCAGCCCTGGCTCTTCTCCTCGGGTGCCGACGGCACCGTGCGCCTCTACACCTGATCCACCGGGATCCACCGGGATCCACCGGGATCCACCTGGGATCCAGTGAGATCCAGGGGGATCCACACGGGATCCACCCCCAGCAGCCCTGGCTCTTCTCCTCGGGCGCCGATGGCACCGTGCGCCTCTACACCTGATCCACCGGGACCCACCCGGGATCCACCCGGGATCCACCTGGGATCCAGGGGGATCCCTGGCTCTTCTCCTCCGGCGCCAACAGCACCTGACCTTCCCACAGGGATCCACCGGGATCCAGGGGGATCCCTGGCTCTTCTCCTCCGGCACCGTGTGCCTCTACGGCTTGACCTTCCCATGGGGATCCCGCGGGATCCACAGGGATCCGCCTCTTTCTTAATTCCCAGTGCTCAATAAAGGCTTTTTTTGGATGTGATCCCGGGATCCCCGTGCGCTGGATTCTCCAGTTTCCCCAGTCCCATCCCCACATCCCCCACATCCCCTCCATGCCCCCATTCCCACATCCCCATCCATCCCCACGTTCCCAACACGCAGAATTCCCAGGATCCACAGGAACCATGAGAGGCTTTTTTTGCATGCGATGAGATCTGGGGTAGGATTTGGTAAATAGGACCTGGAACGGGATTTTGGACAGGATCTGGAACAGGATCCCAACGGAAAAGCTGGAAGTGACCAGAACAGAGGATGAGATTCCCTGGATCTGGTTTATCCCAGGAAAAGAAGCCAGGGAATGGAGCAGGACCTGGAAAAGGATCTGGGATAGAACCCGGAATGGGACCTGGAAAAGGATCTGGGATAGAACCCGGAATGGGACCTGGAATGGGATCTGGAATGGGATCTGGGATAGAACCCGGAATGGGACCTGGAATGGGATCTGGGATAGAACCTGGAATGGGACCTGGAATGGGATCTGGGATAGAACCCGGAATGGGACCTGGACCAGGATCTGGGATAGAACCTGGAATGGGACCTGGAATGGGATCTGGGATAGAACCTGGAATGGGACCTGGAATGGGATCTGGGATAGAACCTGGAATGGGACCTGGGATAAGGATCTGGGATAGAACCCGGAATGGGACCTGGAAAAGGATCTGGGATAGAACCCGGAATGGGACCTGGAATGGGATCTGGGATAGAACCTGGAATGGGACCTGGAATGGGATCTGGGATAGAACCCGGAATGGGACCTGGAATGGGACCTGGACCAGGATCCCAAAGGAAAAGCCGGAGGTGGGGCAGAAATGGGGCAGGAGCAGCCGGGAAATTCCAAGGTTTTCCCTGTGGGTGAGAGCCAAGAAGAACCCCCTGGATCATCCCCATGGAGACACAGGCGGGATCCGCCCGCCCCTTCCCGTCCCCCAAATCCTGAGGAACCCCAAAATTCCAGAGTGGGGTCAGGAGCCAAAAGCTTTATTTAAAAACAGGTCTCTGTACAGGGGGGAATTCCAGCTGGGAATATTGGGAACAGATCCCGTTACCCACCGGGAAGCAGCAGCGAGGGATGGGGCTGGAGGGGCGGGGATGGATCCCGGATCCATCGGGAAGCGGCTGCAGGGGTGGGACTGGGCTCCGTCCAGATCCCACCCCCAATTCCGGCCGTTTTCCCACTTTTTTTGCCCCCGAGGATGAAGGCGATGGAAGACTTTGCCCATGGATTGGGATCCCCCGGGGTATTGCTGAGCGGAGCCGGGAATTCCCGGGAATTCTGGGATTCAGAGGAGCAGGAGCAGGAGCAGGAGGAGGAGGCGTCCCAGGGTCTCAGAGCTGGGAATTTCCTGGAATTCTCAGGAATTCTGGGATTCAGAGGAGGCGGACGAGGCGTCCCAGGGTCTCGGCCACCTTGACCCGCACGGCCGGGACCGGATCCTGCAGCAGCAGCTTCAGGGCTGGAACCGCAGAGCAGGGATCGGGGTCGGGATTTGGGATTTGGGATCGGGATTTGGGATAGGGATCGGGGTCGGAATCGGGATTGGGATTTGGGATCGGGATTGGGATTTGGGATAGGGATTGGGATTTGGGATCAGGATCGGGATTTGGGATTTGGGATTGGGATTTGGGATTTGGGATTGGGATTTGGGATTTGGGATTTGGGATCAGGATTTGGGATTGGGATTTGGGGTTGGGATTTGGTATTGGGATCGGGATTTGGGATCAGGATCGGGATTTGGGATTGGGATTTGGGATTGGGATCGGGATTTGGGATTGGGATTTGGGATTTGGGATTTGGGATTTGGGATCGGGATCGAGATCGGGGTCGGAATCGGGATTGGGATTTGGGATCAGGATCGGGATTTGGGATTGGGATTTGGGATTGGGATCAGGACTGGAGTCAGGATCAGAATCAAGATTGGGCTCAGGATCAGGATCAGAAACAGGATTGGGATTGGGATCGGAATGAGAATCAGGATTAGAGTCGGGATTGGGATTGGGGTCAGGATTGGGATTGGGATTGGGGTCAGGATTGGGATTGGGATCAGGATCAGGATTGATATCAAAATCAGGATCGGGGTCAGGATCGGGATCAGGATCAGGACCAGGATCAGGAACAGGATTGGGATCAGGATTGGGATCCCCCTGCCCTGGATATTGAAAACTCCAGGAAATCCCAGGAATTCCCACCCTATTCCCACGGCATTCCCATTATTCCCACGGCATTCCCATTATTATTCCCACGGCATTCTCCCTGGATTCCTGCTCTATTCCCATCACATTCCCACGTTTTCCCTGCTGGATTCCCCCTGGAATTTCTCTGCCTCCCCCCGGATCAATTCCCGGCTCCCAGGAGCCGCTCCAGGGTTTGGGAGCGGGGCTTGGGAAAGGTTTTGCTGGGAAAATCCCACGGGATCCACTCCCAACCCAGCCCCAAATTCCCAACACTCCCAGGAGTTTCCAATCCCCCCATCCCACAATTCCCGGTCCCGACGGATTTGCCGGATCTGGGAATTTTTATGGATTTTTTTCCCAAAAAAAAAAAAGAGGATTTTATTCCCATTGTTATCCAGGATTTGAGGACTGACAGGGAAAGATTCCTGGAAAATCCCAGCTCAGCTCCTCCTTTCTCCCTGTTTGTCCGGGGATTTTTTTTTGCGTTTGTTTTTTTTGGTGGGAAGAGCAAAAATTGGAACGAAGTGAAATTTAAATTAAAGGCTTGGGATGAGCCAAAAAAATTAATATTAGCAGCTCGAGATGATCCCCAAAAAAACCCAAAATTAAAGGTAGAGGATGATCCCAAAAAATTAAAATTAAATGTTTGGGATGACCCCACACAAAACCCTAAAGTTGAAAGGAAAAACTCTGGATGATCCCAAAAAAACCCTAAAATTAAAATGAAAGGCTTGAGATGATCCCAAATAATTAAAATTATGGAACGTTCAGGATGATCCCAAATAAATTAAAATGTAAAGGAAAGCCTCTGGATGATCCCAAAAAATTTAAAGGAGAGGCTCGGGATGATCCTAAAAACCTAAAATTAAAATTAAAAGTACAGGATGATCCCCCCCCAAAAAAATTAACAGTCAGGGCTCGGGATTATCCCAAAAAACCCTAAAATTAAAGGTACAGGATGAGCCCAAAAGATTAAAATTAAATGTTTGGGACGAACCCCAAAAAATCCCTACAATTAAAATGAAAGTTTCGGGATGATCCCGAAAAATTCCCAGTAGAGTTTTGGGCTGATCCCAACCCCTCTGAAATTCAAGTGAAACAATGAAAACCTTGGGATGGTCCCAAACAATGGAAGGGGAAGTGAACGGGATTTTCTCGGCCCGAGTTCCTTCTCCACCCCCGTTCCCAAATCCTGGAGCAGCTCCCAGGAGCCGGGATCGCATCCAGGGGTTTTTTGGTTTTTTTTTTTCCCAAGTTTTTTCCTGGTTTCTCCCCCATTTTTGGGGATTTTTCCCCCATTTCTGTCGGGGTCAGAGCCCCCCGCCCCGTCCCTTCCCCAGAATCCCAAAAATTCCCCGAATTCCGGGCGAGCGCCTCCTCCCCCCCCTTTGCTCCTGGAAGGGCCCTCGCAGCCGCTGGAAAAGTGAAATTTTTTCCCTTTTTTAGAGTTTTTTGCGGCTCCCTTGGAAAGGTCGGGAATTTTCCGGGCTCGGCTCCACGGGATGAGGTCAGAGCTGAGAGGGGAAAATAAAAAAAAAAAAATCCCGAAAATGCAGAAAAATGAACTCATGGGGAGCGGGGGAGCCAGGAGGGCCCTTCCCGGGAGGGCTCCTGCAGCCCGAAAAATGGGATTTCCTTTTCCCAAAAATTGGGGGCATTTTTAACTAAAAATGGGATTTTTTTTTTCCCCCTAAAAATGAGGAATTTTGGCCTGAAAAATGGGGTTTTTTCCCCCTAAAAATGGGATTTTTTTTTTCCCTAAAAATAAGGGATTTTTTCCCCAAAAAATTTCGGAATTTTGGCCTGAAAAATGGGATTTTTCCCCCTGAAAATGGGATTTTTTTTCCCTAAAAATGAGGAATTTTGGCCTGAAAAACGGGATTTTTTCTTCTGAAAAAATGGGGGGATTTCTCTCCCTAAAAATGGGATTTTTTTTCCCCTAAAAATGGGGTTTTTTTCCTAAAAATTAAGGATTTTTTCCTTTAAAAATGGGGGGTTTTTTTCCCTAAAAATGAGGAATTTTGGCCTGAAAAATGGGGTTTTTTCCCCCTAAAAATGGGATTTTTTTTCCCAAAAAAATGGGATTTTTCTCCCTAAAAATGAGGGATTTTGGCCTGAAAAATGGGAAAAATTTGGAAAAGTGGAAATTTGGAAATTTTGGAATTCGGGAATCCAGGAATTTGGGAATTCCCACTCACCGGAGATGAGCTGGTCCAGGTCCACCTGCTGGCCCTGCTCCTCGTCCATGTGGAGCACCAGGAACCCTGGAGGGAATTTTGGGATCAGGGACTGAAATATTCCCTAAAAACCCCAAAATTACCCCAAAAAACCCCATCGGGATATCCCAAACCTGAACAAAAACGGCTCAAAACCCTCCAGGAGTGATGCCACCCCCTGGTGACAAAAGCCACCACAGGAGGTGACCGCACCAGGGACAAGTTTGGGGTCACCAGATGCTCCAAGATTCCCCAAAAACCACCCCAAAACCAGCCCAAAATGTCCTAAAACCACCCAAAACCAGCCCAAAATGTCCCAAAACCACCCCAAAACCAGCCCAAAATGTCCTAAAACCACCCCAAAACCAGCCCAGAATGTCCTAAAATCACCCCAAAACCAGCCCAAAATGTCCCAAAACCAGCCCAAAACCACCCCAAAACCAGCCCAAAATGTCCTAAAACCACCCCAAAACCAGCCCAAAATGTCCCAAAACCACCCAAAACCAGCCCAGAATGTCCTAAAATCACCCAAAACCAGCCCAGAATGTCCCAAAACCAGCCCAAAATGTCCTAAAACCACCCCAAAACCAGCCCAGAATGTCCTAAAATCACCCCCAAACCAGCCCAGAATGTCCCAAAACCACCCCAAAACCAGCCCAGAATGTCCCAAAACCAGCCCAGAATGTCCCAAAACCACCCAAAACCAGCCCAGAATGTCCCAAAACCACCCAAAACCAGCCCAAAATGTCCTAAAATCACCCCAAAACCAGACCAGAATGTCCCAAAACCACCCAAAACCAGCCCAAAATGTCCTAAAATCACCCAAAACCAGACCAGAATGTCCTAAAATCACCCCAAAACCAGACCAGAATGTCCCAAAACCACCCAAAACCAGCCCAAAATGTCCTAAAATCACCCCAAAACCGGCCCAAAATGTCCTAAAATCACCCCAAAACCAGCCCAGAATGTCCTAAAACCACCCCAAAACCAGCCCAAAATGTCCTAAAATCACCCCAAAACCAGACCAGAATGTCCTAAAACCACCCCAAAACCAGCCCAAAATGTCCTAAAACCACCCAAAACCAGCCCAGAATGTCCTAAAACCACCCCAAAACCAGCCCAAAATGTCCCAAAACCACCCCAAAACCAGCCCAGAATGTCCTAAAACCACCCCAAAACCAGCCCAAAATGTCCTAAAACCACCCCAAACCAGCCCAAAATGTCCCAAAACCACCCAAAACCAGCCCAGAATGTCCTAAAACCACCCCAAAACCAGCCCAAAATGTCCTAAAATCACCCCAAACCAGCCCAAAATGTCCTAAAACCACCCCAAAACCAGCCCAGAATGTACTAAAATCACCCCAAAACCAGCCCAGAATGTCCCAAAACCACCCAAAACCAGCCCAAAATGTCCTAAAATCACCCCAAAACCAGCCCAAAATGTCCTAAAACCACCCAAAACCAGACCAGAATGTCCTAAAACCACCCAAAACCAGCCCAGAATGTCCCAAAACCACCCAAAACCAGCCCAAAATGTCCTAAAATCACCCCAAAACCAGCCCAAAATGTCCTAAAACCACCCCAAAACCAGCCCAAAATGTCCTAAAACCACCCAAAACCAGCCCAGAATGTCCCAAAACCACCCCAAAACCAGCCCAAAATGTCCTAAAATCACCCCAAAACCAGACCAGAATGTCCTAAAACCACCCCAAAACCAGCCCAAAATGTCCTAAAACCACCCAAAACCAGCCCAGAATGTCCTAAAACCACCCCAAAACCAGCCCAAAATGTCCCAAAACCACCCCAAAACCAGCCCAGAATGTCCTAAAACCACCCCAAAACCAGCCCAAAATGTCCTAAAACCACCCCAAACCAGCCCAAAATGTCCCAAAACCACCCCAAACCAGCCCAGAATGTCCTAAAACCACCCCAAAACCAGCCCAAAATGTCCTAAAATCACCCCAAACCAGCCCAAAATGTCCTAAAACCACCCCAAAACCAGCCCAGAATGTACTAAAATCACCCCAAAACCAGCCCAGAATGTCCCAAAACCACCCAAAACCAGCCCAAAATGTCCTAAAATCACCCCAAAACCAGCCCAAAATGTCCTAAAACCACCCAAAACCAGACCAGAATGTCCTAAAACCACCCAAAACCAGCCCAGAATGTCCCAAAACCACCCAAAACCAGCCCAAAATGTCCTAAAATCACCCCAAAACCAGCCCAAAATGTCCTAAAACCACCCAAAACCAGCCCAGAATGTCCCAAAACCACCCAAAACCAGCCCAAAAACCCCTTGGGGACCTCCAGGGCCGATGTCACCCCTTGGTGACAAAGGCCACCACTGTGACCCCAAGAGGTGACAGGACCTGAGTCCACCTGGGGACAAGTTTGGGGTCACCAGGGACCCCAAAATCTTCAATATCACCCCAAAACCATCCAGGATCACCCCAAAACAACCAAAAGCAGCTAAAGAACCCCTTGGCCACCTGCAGGACCGATGTCACCCCCTGGTGACAAAAGCCACCACTGTGGTGACACCAAGGAGAAGAGGGACCTGAACCTACCAGGGGACAGGTTTGGGGTCACCAGGGACCCCAAAATCCCCCCAGAACGCCCTAAAACCACCCAAAGCCACCCCAAAACCCCTCGGGAGCCTCCAAAGCAATGTCACCTGCTGGTGACAAAAGCCACCAATGTCACCGCAGTGGGTGACAGAACCAGGCAGCACGACTGGGGTCACCAGGGACCCCCAAACTTTCAGAATTACCCCGAAATGACCCAAAGCCGCCCCGAAGGAGCCCAGAGGCGCAGCGGGGACGCCCAGGGCCGATGTCACCGCGCTGGGTGGCGAGGCCAGCGCGGCGTCCCCGCTGTCCCTCACCGGTGAACATGGCCGCCGCCGCCCGCAGCTCCCGCCAGGGGCTCTTGAAGTAGAAGAGGTTGGTGGAGATGAGGCGGCCCAGCAGAGCAGGGTGGCTGCGCATCTGCGGGGACAGCGGCGACATTGGGGACAGCAGGGACAGCGGGGACATTGGGGACACTGGGGACATTGGGGACACTGGGGACATTGGGGACAGCGGGGACAGCGGGGACAGCAGGGACAGCGGGGACACGGGGACATTGGGGACAGCAGGGACATTGGGGACAGCGGGGACAGCGGGGACATTGGGGACAGCAGGGACAGTAGGGACAGTAGGGACATTGGGGACAGCGGGGACAGAGGGGACACGGGGACACTGGGGGTGTTGGGGGCAATGGGGACAGTGGGGACAGTGGGGACATTGGGGACAGCGGGGACAGCGGGGGTGTTGGGGGCAATGGGGACACTGGGGACATTTGGGACATTGGGGACACTGGGGACATTGGGTGGGATTGGGGACAGTGGGGACATTGGGGACAGCAGGGACAGAGGGGACAGCGGGGACATTGGGGGTGTTGGGGGCAATGGGGACATTGGGGGCAATGGGGACATTGGAGACAGTGGAGACATTGGGGACAGGGTGGGATTGGGGACAGAGGGGACATTGGGGACATTGGGGGACAGTGGGGACATTGGGGATGTTGGGGTAGAAGGGACATTGGGGACACAGGGGGCAATGGGGACATTGGGGACAGCGGAGACACTGGGGACATTGGGGACATTGGGGACAGTGGGGACATTGGGGACAGCAGGGAGAGTGGGCACATTGGGGACACTGGGGGATTGGGGACAGCAGGGACATTGGGGACATTGGGGACAGTGTGGGATTGGGGACAGTGGGGACATTGGGGACAGCAGGGACAGCGGGGACATGGGGGACAGCAGGGACATTGGGGACAGTGGGGACATTGGGGCAGTGTGGGATTGGGGACAGAGGGGACAGCAGGGACAGAGGGGACACTGTGGACAGTGCAGCCAGCAGGGAAGTGTGGGACACTGGGGACATTCCCATGCAGGGATTGGGGACATTGGGGACATTGAGATCATTCGGGACACTGGAGGACAGGGGACACTGGGGATGTTGGGGACACTGGGGATGTTGGGGACACTGGGGACACTGGGAGGACTGGGGGGATGTTGGAATATGGGACATGGGGGACACTCCGGACACGCAGGGAAATGGGAAAACCCCGAGGCCCCACGGTGTCCCCAACCCAATCCCAATCCCACCCCCACATTCCCAATCCCAATGTCCCAAATTCCCAATATCCCAATGTCCCAATGTCCCAAATTCCCAATATCCCAATGTCCCAATGTCCCAATATCCCCAAATCCCCATGTCCCAATATCCCAATATCCCAACATCCCAATATCCCAATGTCCCAATGTCCCAATATCCCAATATCCCAACATCCCAATATCCCAATGTCCCAATGTCCCAACGTCCCAATATCCCAACATCCCAATATCCCAATGTCCCAACGTCCCAATATCCCAATGTCCCAACGTCCCAATGTCCCAACATCCCAATATCCCAATATCCCAATGTCCCAACGTCCCAATATCCCAATGTCCCAATATCCCAATGTCCCAACGTCCCAATATCCCAATGTCCCAATGTCCCAACATTCCAATATCCCAATATCCCAATATCCCAACATCCCAATATCCCAATGTCCCAATGTCCCAATGTCCCAATATCCCAATGTCCCAACGTCCCAATATCCCAATATCCCCATGTCCCAACGTCCCAATGTCCCAACATCCCAATATCCCAATGTCCCAATATCCCAATGTCCCAACGTCCCAATATCCCAATATCCCAGTATCCCAGTATCCCAATATCCCAATATCCCAATGTCCCCATATCCCAAATTCCCAATATCCCAATATCCCAATGTCCCAATATCCCAATATCCCAATGTCCCAATATCTCCAAATCCCAATGTCCCAATATCCCAGTATCCCACTATCCCAATATCCCAATGTCCCAAATTCCCGATATCCCAATGTCCCAATATCCCAACATCCCAACGTCCCAACATCCCAATATCCCAATATCCCAATGTCCCCATGTCCCAATGTCCCACTATCCCAATATCCCAATATCCCAATGTCCCAAATTCCCAATGTCCCCGTGCTGTCCCCATGATGTCGCACCAGGAACTTGGCGGCGTCGTTGATGAACTCCCCGTAGTGCAGCCCCCGCACATCCCAATGTCCCAATATCCCAATATCCCCATGTCCCAATGTCCCACTATCCCAATATCCCAAATTCCCAATGTCCCAGTGTCCCAACGTCCCAATGATGTCCCAGTGATGTCGCACCAGAACTTGGCGGCGTCGTTGATGAACTCCCCGTAGTGCAGCCCCTGCTCTTCCCCATGTCCCGATATCCCAACATACCAATATCCCAATATCCCAAATTCCCAATATCCCCGTGCTGTCGCACCAGGAACTTGGCGGCGTCGTTGATGAACTCCCCGTAGTGCAGCCCCCGCTCCTCCCGCAGGTGATTCCCGAACATTTCCCGGAGCCCCTCGCAGCCCAGGCTGGGCCCGCACATCCTCAGCGCGAACTTGCAGGCCTGGAGAGCCGGGAAAGCCGGGAATTCGCCGTGGGTGGGGGATCCCGCCGGGCCTCAGGGAGCCCCGGGGGTTCCCGGCAATCCCACCTTGACCACGTCGGGCTGGGGGTCCTGCAGGTGCAGCAGGAGCGTCACGAGCCCGTTGAGGATCTGCTCCGAGAAAACCTCGGAGTCGGAGCGGCTGAAGCGGGACAGGTTCCCGAAGAGGAGGATGGAGGAGTGCCGGAGCTCGGCGTGCTCCTGGGAAAACGGGGAACACGGGAATCACGGGGGGAAATCCCATGGATCCCATCCTGGGATCCCCAAATCCCACCCTGGGATCCCAAAATCGCCACCTTGCCATTCCCACCTTTCCCACCCTGGGATCCCCAAATCCCACCCTGGGATCCCAAAATCGCCACCTTGCCATTCCCACCTTTCCCACCCTGGGATCCCCAAATCCCACCCTGGGATCCCAAAATCGCCACCTTGCCATTCCCACCTTTCCCACCCTGGGATCCCCAAATCCCACCCTGGGATCCCAAAATCGCCACCTTGCCATTCCCACCTTTCCCACCCTGGGATCCCCAAATCCCACCCTGGGATCCCAAAATCGCCACCTTGCCATTCCCACCTTTCCCACCCTGGGATCCCCAAATCCCACCCTGGGATCCCACCATTCCCAATCACGATAATCCCACCATTCCCAATCCTAGGATCCCCAAATCCTATCCTGGGATCCCAAAATCACCACCTTGCCATTCCCACCTTTCCCATCCTGGGATCCCCAAATCCCACCCTGGGATCCCCAAATCCCATCCTGGGATCCCAAAATCGCCACCTTGCCATTCCCACCTTTCCCATCCTGGGATCCCCAAATCCCACCCTGGGATCCCACCATTCCCAATCATGGTAATCCTACCATTGCCATCCTGGGATCCCCAAATCCCTGTGCTCTGATCCCACCATTCCCATCCCGTTTTTCCCACCATCCCAATCCTGGTTGTCCCCCAAGCCTGGGGCCAATCCCAGTGGGAAAATCCCAATGGGACAATTCCAATGGGGAAAACCCAACGGGAAAATCTCAATGGGCCAATCCCAACAGGAAAAATCCTGATGGACCAATCCCAATGGGACAATTCCAAGGGGAAAATCCCAAAGGACGAATCCCAGCGGACCAATCCCAGTGGACCAATCCCAGTGGGACAATCCCAGTGGGACAATCCCAATGGGCCAATCCCAACAGGAAAATCCCGATGGAAAAATCCCAACGGGAAAATCCCAGTGGGCCAATCCCAATGGGGAAATCCTGATGGAAAAATCCCGGTGGGACAATTCCAATGGGGAAAACCCAACGGGAAAATCCCGGTGGGAAAAACCCAACGGGCCAATCCCAACGGGCCAATCCCAACGGGGAAAACCCCAACGGGCCAATCCCAACGGGAAAATCCCGATGGACCAATCCCAGTGGGACCCTCAGCCCAGCACTGGAGCACGGATGAAGATCCAGCCGAAACCCCATCCCGAGGAGAAACCCGGGATGGGAACACCCCACATCCGGGATGGACCCAACGCCGTTCCCGACTCCGGGAATTGCGGGCGGGCTGCTCACGCTGTCGAAGAAGGGCCGGATGCGGATGGCGACGCGGAGCAGCGTGGATTGCACGTCCCGCTCTTCCAGGTGATCCAGGATTTTGGAGAGGCTGGACATGGCCTCCAGCGCCAGCAGATTGTTGGGATCGTCCTTGTCGTCCATGCCGTTGACCATGGAGGCCAGCAGCTGCGAGCCGTGCCTCCGGATCTGCCAGGAAAACCGGGATCGCGGCCGGGGAAAACCGGGATCGCAGAGGGAAAACCGGGATCGCAGAGGGAAAACCAGGATCGCAGCCGGGGAAACCAGGATCGCAGCCAGGAAAACCGGGATCACAGAGGGAAAACCGGGATCGCAGCCGGGGAAACCGGGATCGCAGCCGGGAAAACCGGGATCGCAGCCAGGAAAACCGGGATCGCAGCCAGGAAAACCGGGATCGCAGCCGGGGAAACCGGGATCGCAGAGCCCCGGGAGGGCGGGGGGGATTGTCCCAGAGAAAAGTGGGATTGAAGGGATCCAGGGGGATCCAGGGCAGGATCTGCTGCCAGGGACAAAGGGAAGGGCCTGGAGTTGGGATTTTTGGGAATATTCCAAACTGGAATTGCAGGCAGACAGGTTTGGTGGGTTCGTGGTTGGGAATGGGGGAATTCTCAGGGGCAGCTGAAGGAGCTGTTGGGGCTCATCCCAGAGGAAACTGAGATGAAAGGGATCCAAAGGGATCCAGGGGGATCCAGGGCGGGATCTGTTCCCAGGGAATGGGACAGGACCCAGGGAAAGGCCTCAGGTTGGGATTGTCGGGAATGTTCCCCTGGAATTTGGTGGAATTCTGGGATTTGGGGCTTGGGGAAGCAGGGCAGGGACTGAGGCTGAGGATTCCCGGGAGAAGCTGGGAAAAGGGGCCGATCCCAGCTGGAATTCCTGCGGCTCTGGGAAACGTTCCTGGGGATCCCTGGAAAATGGGGCTGTGGAAAGGCTCCGGCACTGCCCGGGATTCCTGGGAATGGCTCCAGAAAACTTCCCGGGAGCCGCTGAGGGATTTTAAGGATTCGGAGCCTCCTGGTGCATCCCAATCCCTGGAGCTTCCTCTCCATCCCACAAAAAACTCATCCCAACATTTTGGAGGGAATCCATTCCCAGTGCCCCTCCAAATCCCCAATCCCACCTGTTCCGGGGATCCCGAGGCCACGTTGCCGAGCCCGCGGAGCGCCAGGACGCGCACCAGGAGGCAGGAATCCTTCTCCAGAGCCGTCAGCGCGTCCAGGAGCGGCTCCAGCAGGAGCAGGTCGTTCACCACGTTGTGGTTGAGGAGCTGGAGAAGGGAAAAAAACCTCGGGATAGGCCGGGAAAAATCCCCCTGGATCGATGAGGGGGGAGCTCATGGATGGATGGATGGAGGGATCCGTGGATGGATTCACAGATGGATTCATGGATGGATCCATGGGTTGGATGGATCCATGGATGGATCCATGGATGGATCCATAGATAGATTCATGGATGGATCCATGGGTTGGATGGAACCATGGATAGATCCATAGATGGATCCATGAATGGATCCATGGATGATGGATGGATGGATGAGGGATGGATAGATGGATGGATGGATGGATGGATGGATGATGGATGGATGGATGGATGGATGGATGGATGGATGGATGGATGATGGATGGATGATGGATGGATGGATGGATGGATGGATGATGGATGATGGATGGATGGATGATG
>NW_023416737.1:0-5000 GCF_012460135.2 Molothrus ater | reverse complement strand
GATGGATGATGGATGGATGATGGATGATGGATGGATGGATGGATGATGGATGGATGATGGATGGATGATGGATGATGGATGATGGATGGATGGATGGATGGATGATGGATGGATGGATGGATGGATGATGGATGGATGGATGGATGGATGGATGGATGGATGGATGGATGGATGGATGGATGGATGGATGATGGATGATGGATGGGCAGATCCATGGATGGATGGATGGGTGATGGATGGATGAATGAGGGATGCACAGATCCATGGGTGGATCCATGGATGGATGTGTGGATAGACCCAGGGATGGATCTAGGGATGGATGGATCCATGGATAGATGGACGGCAGATGGATGGATCCATGGGATGCACGACGGATCCATGGATGGACGGATGGACGGATGGACGGATGGAGGACAGACCAGGGGGCCATTCCCGCATTTCCCGCTCACCTCGGCCAGGAAGGCGCTGCTGGTCACCCTCTGGCATTCCAAGGCGCTTCCCAGCACCGGGATGAGGCTCCGGACGATGGGCGGCAGCCGGGGCCCGCAGAGCCGAGCCATCGCCCTGGGGGGAACAGCGCTCCCAGGAATCCCGGGAATCCCAGAAATCCCGGGAATCCCGGGAATCCCTGTCCCCAGGCAGGACCACACCCCGCATGGAAAACCGGGACTGACCCCCAGAGAAGGATCTGGAACATCCCGGACACCCCATCCGGGATTTCTTTGGGATGAGTTCCCCGAAAGCTGGATAATCCCAATCCCGACCTGGGAGTTATTCCCGGATGTTTTGGGATTTTTTTTTCCCATTATTCCCGAATGATGGGTTGGGATGCACCGGGATACTCCAGGGATGCAGCAGGAGGAGGAGTTTTCCACGGGGACCTTTAGGATCCCATGGAATTGGGGAGGGAACGGGGAAGGGAATGAGCCACAGGAATGATGGGAAATGTGGGATGGGCGGGGAACAGTGGGATCGGAGACACCGGGAATTCCGCAGGTGGGATCGGGGACACCGGGAATTCCGCAGTGGGACTGGGGACTCTGGGAATTCCGTGGTGGGATCAATGGTGCTGGAATTCCACAGCGGGTTTGGATGGACGGATGGATCCACACTGGGAATTCCGCTGCGGGATCAGAGACTCTGGGAATTCCACGGGGGACTGGAAACAACTGGGAATCCCATACTGGGATTCGGGACACTGGGAATTCCATAGTGGGATCAATGATACCAGGAATCCCACTTTGGGATGGGTGACACTGGGAATTCCACACTGGGACTGGAGACACCGCGAGTCCCATTTTGGGACTGGGGACACTGGGAATCCCATTTTGGGATTGGAGACACCGGGAATTCCACACTGGGATTGGAGACACCGGGAGTCCGGTTTTGGGATTGGACACACTGGGAATCCCATTTTGGGAATGGGGACACTGGGAATCCCATACTGGGATTTGAGACACCGGGAATTCCATGCTGAGATGGGTGACACTGGGAATTCCACACTGGGATCGGAGAGTCTGGGAATTCCATACTGGGATCAATGACACCGGGAGTCCGGTTTTGGGACTGGGGACACTGGGAATTCCACACTGGGATTGGAGAGTCTGGGAATTCCATACTGGGATCAATGACACCGGGAGTCCGGTTTTGGGACTGGGGACACTGGGAATTCCACACTGGGATTGGAGACACTGGGAATCCCATACTGGGATTGGACACACTAGGAATTCCATACTGGGATCAATGACACTGGGAATCCCATACTGGGATTTGAGACACCAGGAATTGCATGCTGGGATGGGAGATACCTGGAATTCCACACTGGGATTGGAGACACCGGGAGTCCCATTTTGGGATAGGGGACACTGGGAATCCCATACTGGGATTTGAGACACCGGGAATTCCATGCTGGGATGGGTGACACTGGGAATCCCATACTGGTATCGGAGAGTCTGGGAATTCCATACTGGGATCAATGACACCAGGAGTCCCATTTTGGGATTAGAGGGAATTCCACACTGGGATTGGAGAGTCTGGGAATTCCATACTGGGATCAATGACACTGGGAATCCCATACTGGGATTGGAGACACAGGGAGTCCCATTTTGGGATTAGAGACATCAGGAATTCCACACTGGGATTGGAGACACCAGGAATTCCATACTGGGATCAATGACACCAGGAATCCCATTTTGGGATGGGTGACACTGGGAATCCCACACTGGGATGGGTGACGCTGAGGATTCCATACTGGGATCAATGACACCGGGAATCCCATTTTGGGATGGGTGACACTGGGAATCCCACACTGGGATTGGAGACGCCGGGAATCCCATTTTGGGATTGGAGACATCAGGAATTCCACAGCGGGACCAACTTCCAGCTCCAGCTGCCTCCAGCCCTCCACATTCCCGGGAGCGAAACGATCCCAACCCCACCCAAAAGCCCCGGGATTCCCTGGGAAGCTCCCGCAGGATTCCCTACCCGGCCAGGAGGGCGATTCCGTCGTGGTGCCGCTCGGGAATTTCCATCAGTTCCCAGCCCCCGGCGCTCCCCACGTCCTGCACGACGTCGTCGTTCCCGGCCCGCGCCAGCATCGCCTTCAGCGTCTGCACCGCGCACCTGGAACAGCGGGATCGGGATCGGGATCGGGACTGGGATCCGGGATCTGGGATCTGGGACTGGAGCCGGGATGGGACCTGGGCATGCAACTGGGATCGGGTTTGGGATTGGATCTGGGGTTGGATTCAGGATCGGATTGGGGATTGGGTTTGGGATTGGGTTTGGGATCACATTCAGGATCAGATTTGGGATCGGGTTTGGGATTGGATCTGGGGTTGGATTTGGGATCAGATTCAGGATCGGATTGGGGATTGGATTTGGGGCTGGATTTGGGTTCGGATTCAGGATCAGATTTGGGATTGGGTTTGGGATTGGATCTGGGGTTGGACTTGGGGTCGGATTCAGGATCGGATTTGGGATTGCGTTTGGGGCTGGATTTGGGATCACATTCAGGATCAGATTTGGGATTGGGTTTGGGACTGGATCTGGGGTTGGATTTGGGATCAGATTTGCATTAGATTTGGGATTGGATTCAGGATTGGATCTGGGGTTGGATTGGGGATTGGATTTGGGATTGGATTTGGGATCACATTCAGGATCAGATTTGGGATTGGGTTTGGGATTGGATCTGGGGTTGGATTTGGGATTAGATTCAAGACTGGATTTGGGATTGGATTTGGGGTTGGATTTGGGATCAGATTCAGGATCAGATTCAGGCCTGGATTTGGGACTGGGCTTGGGATTGCATCTGGGGTTGGATTTGGGATCAGATTTGCATTAGATTTGGGATTGGATTCAGGATTGGATCTGGGGTTGGATTTGGGATTGGGTTTGGGATTGGATTCAGGATTGAATGTGGGACAGGATTTGGGATGGGATCTGGGGTTGGATTTGGGATTTGGTTAAAAATTAGGTTCAGGATTGGGTTTGGGATTGGGTTCAGAAATGGATTCATGACTGGGTTTGGGATTGGATTCGGGATTGGATCTGGGTTTGGAATCACAACTGAATCTGGGTTTGTGATTGGATTTGGGACTGGATCTGGGATTGAATTTGGGATTGTGTTCAAGATCAGATACGGGACTGGGTTTGGGATTGGAGCTGGGATTGGATTCAGGGTTGGATTTGGGATTGGGTTTCAAATTGGATTTGGGATTGAATTTGGGACTGGATTCAGGTTTGGCTCTGGCTCCACCCAGGATATCCCAAGGGAATTCTGTGCCGGAGTTGGAGCCGTCCCAGCGCACCGGGAACGGGATCCAAGACAAAAAAAAAAGGGAAAGGAAAAACTCCGGAGCTACTTGAGGGGAATTTTCTTTTTTTTTTTTTCCATGGAATGAAGGATTTATAGGGCTGGGACTGTTCTGCCGCGGAGCAACATCTGGAACAGATCCGTTATCCCGTCAAAACACCGGGAAGGGGAGCCAGGGATAAATCCCGGCTGTCGGAACGGGGATCCCACACACGAAGGGAATCCGGGATTCGGGATCGCCCTCCGGAGCTGCCATCCCGGATTTCCCCATCGGGATTTGTCCCAGTCCCCCCGGAATTTGTGTGTGGGGGGGGTGGTGGGAGAACCCCAGGGATTCCAGGGCAGCCTCTGGAATGCCGGAAATTTGGGAATAATGATGGAAAACGGATCCCAAAGATGGGAACTGCGCCCTGGAAAACGTTCCCTGGGATGTGGAGCATCCTCGGATTCAGGGCTGGATGGGACGGGACCATCCCAGAGGTTTTCCAGCCTCGGCCATTCCGTGATTCCAAAGGATCCAGGATCCCATGGGGGAAAACCCAAGGAGAGGCCCAAGGTGGATTCCCAATGGAAAATCCGGGAGTTTTCCCCAAAAACTCCTCCAGAGGAGCTGGAAAGATCCCGGTGAAGCTTTCCCCGTGCAGGCGGCCAAGGGAAAAGCGGGACAAGAAACGGGAAGGGGAAAATTCCGGGAAAAAAAAAAACCAAAACCCCGGAGCGCTGGAGAGGCCTCGGAGCCTCGGGGACTAATTAAGGACTAATTAAGGAAAGCTCGGGATCTGCCAGGCTTGGGAAGTCCCAGAATGCGGGAATGGGGGGGATGGAGGGGATTCAAGGGTGATTCCATTCCCATGGGAATTGGGACAATTCCAGGCTGGGAATATATCAGGGGTGTCCGTGGAATTCCGGGCTGGTTTGGGATGGAGGGGAATTCTGGCATCAGCCCATTCCCAGTTTTTCATGGGACACTTCCCGCTATCCCGGGATGGACAATTCCAGGGATGGGGCAGCCGTGGTTTCCCTGGAATTCACTCCCTCATTCCTCCTTTTTTTGGGAATCTTCTCCAGCATCCCAACCCTGCTCCAGATGCTCCATCCCGCTCCTGCTTCCCAAATTCCCAATCCCAGCCTTGGATCCCAACCCTTGGCTCCCATGACCCCATGGATTCCATGGTCCCACCCCATT
>NW_023416736.1:0-99786 GCF_012460135.2 Molothrus ater | reverse complement strand
GAACCTACGTCAGTATATAAGAATTGCTGATCCCAGATGGTTTTTGAAGTTGAAAGCCTGTGTTTGAGGAGAAGCCCAGTCAAATGCTTCTATGCCCCTGAACGACAGGGATGCCAGAGGAGAAGTGCCATCATTCTGGTGTTTGAAGCTTTGGAGCGGGTGTGAGCAGAGTTCAGGGCATAAGGGGATTTGTTGACAGCCCTGAAGTGCTCAGCCACAAACAATTTGTTTTGGGGTCAGCACAAGATAGTTTGAGACTGAAATGGGTGCCAAGAACTTTTAATCAGGTCATCCGTGGACGAGGATCTGCAACTGCACTGGGACACCTCTCTAGGTCCTCTATGGAAAGGTCTGTGTTTCCCCTGGAGGCAACATGATTCCTTCAGAAGCTGCAGCCTGCTTTCACGTGGAAGCTCGTCTGGGGAAAGTGAGCACGCAGCCTGTGTGTCGTGCTTGGTGGGAGAGGCAGCTGGAGCCTCCTGCCCCTGTGCTAGTGCTTTGAGGGCAAACGGGATTTTCTTACCTCTGGACGGTTCCCAATGCTCTGGGGATGCCCGAGGCAGACGAGAGACCCAGGACGTCGGTGCAGAGGCCGGGTCTGGCGCTGAGTGCAGAAGGCGGCTGGTCAGGGACAGCCCAGGAGCTGATCCTGCAGCTGCTGCTCCAGCGCTGCTCCACCAGCGTTCCAGCAAGGGCCGCAGGAGCAGGAGACAACGACAGTTGCTATGGGCACAGCCCAACATTCCATCTAGAACCCCAGGGAGCCATGGGACAGAAAGAGGCATGGGCCGCCTCTGGCCCTTGTACTTCTTCTGCTGCAAGTTTGCTCTGAGAAGCTTCCCATGGGCCTTTTCTCCTCAGTCGTCTGATGAGACGGGCAAAAGCAGTGCAGGGACAGCCCTGGGTCTTCCGGTGCTTCTCTGCAAGGTGCCTCCAGCTGAACGTGCACAGGAGCCTGCCTCTGTGCAAGGGCCCAGACCTCATCTCCTGCCCTGGAGAACCAGAAGGGCTCCTCCCACTGGCTCTCCTCCAGCTCTGAGAGGAGCTGGAATTTGCAAGTTGTCCAGCGCAGAGCCAACTCCAGAGCTTCCTCTCAAAGTGGAGCCATTCATCCTGCCCCCTTTCTCAATTCTCCTTTTGCTGCCCAATAATGTCACTGCATGTTTTCCCTCCTTTGGGCCTCTGAGCTGGTCTCTCACCTCATCACTCCTCCCTTGAAACTTGGAGAAACAGGATGTTTTTCAGGGCAACTGATGGGACACACACACACACACACAGGGACAGCACACGGGCATTTCTCTAGCAAACATTCATGCAGAATTTCTATAGCCCTCTTCCAGCTCCCTTGGAGAAGCTTGGTGTTTGTGTCCCCAAAAGACTCTGGCATTCCTCTAAGAAAGCAACACTAACAGAATTCCCTTTCCACACTGCTGGCCTTCACATTGGTTTTAATGCCTAGATCCCAGATATGACAAAACCCAGGCAGCTTTGCTGCTTTCCTGCCTGTCGTTAAGGAAAAGCAAATCTTGCTTCAGTCCCAATCTTGCTTCCTTCCCAGCCTGCACGTTAGCCACTGGCCAGCAAACTGAGGGGGCAGCTGGAACAAGTCCCACTGCAAGGCAGATACTTTGTAGCTCCAAAGCCCACCTGCACCGCCTCCATCAGACAAGGGCAAGCTTCCCTCGGCTTCCCAGAAGCAGCCTGGCAATTGCCCCCTCCCTCGCCCCCTCTCCACCCTCCACAGCCCCTGCCACCAAAGCCTTGCTAGGCAGGGCCATTTGCTGGCCTCGAAGAAAGAGTGCCTTTGATTCTTCTTTGGCGCAAGTGCCCGAGCTGTGAGAAGTCAGAGGATAATGATCACACCCGCTCTGCTTTAGCTAAGGAGATTGCTGGAGGCCCAGAGCGGGACACTGGTCCTTTCGAGAGAAACTGAAACTGAACTAGCCATGCCTTTGTGGCGCATGCGGATAGGAATTGGATAGAATCGGAGGGCTTAGAAACGTCCTCCAAGGTGGTCAGCTCCATCAGTCCCCCAAAATGAAACAAAGTTATGTTGCTGGGCTCCAAAAAGGACTAAAGCCGCTGCTTTTATGCCAGAAAATATGGTGAGACCAGACCACTCATCTAGATCCAATTCCGTGAATTAAACAAAGCCTCCCTTTCCACTCCCAGCTGAGATGTTGAGGAATCAAAGGCTGAAGCCCCAGCCTTATTTCACTGGCAGTAAAGGAGACACACCTCAGTAAGTCCTGCCAGCTGAGCAAGGGGCTGGGCCGGGGGAGGTGGCGCCTGCCCAGATTCTTCTCTCAGGGCAAGTGCCGTCTTTGCAACACCAGGCAAATGGAACAAACATTGCCAGAGTGTTTTCATACAGACAAAAAGACAAAATGGAACAAACTTTGGTTTAATGATAAAGACCCATTGGCTCTCAACAAAGGCAAAATGACAAAAGGCAGAGCATAGACAACACCCAACCTTTGAAATTTATTGATAAATCTAATAAAACTATTGAATCTTGAATAATACTAATGGATCTTAACGACTAAATTGAGGAGATTCCTATCATGTCAACTAACTAAGTAGAAGATTAAACTACCCTAAAAGCTTAAAAAACAGTCCTATTCCTATCTAGTCCTATTGATACCTAACTCTTGCTAGCCCTGGACAACCTGCAGGGTTGTCTAATTTGGTCTTTTCTTCTTGGCGAGAGGCTCTGCTGCCTTCCGAGGCCGATGTCTTCTCCTGTGTTGTTCCTTTCCTTCACGGTTTCAAACACCCTGCAAGATAGGAAACAAACCATCCATTGCTCACTTTAGTACACACCATGAAACCAAGTGCCGAGATCTCCGTTTGAGTAGGAATTTCTGTCTTTTCGGGCAGTGGCACATTTGTGAATTGATCAGCACCATGAGTCTGATGGTTCTACTTTCAATGCCTTGAAATGTCTTCCTCCTTTTGCTGCATCCTCTTTTGAATTGACCAGCAGCATCAGCATCAAACCAAGTTTATGGATGATATCTCCTACTTGTATGAACTGTGTCTTGTTGGGGCACGGCAAGGTTTCATTGTGAAGGCTGGGTTTTACCTAAGCTCTTTGGGTTTGAGGTGGGTGTTAAGCTTGACCACGGCTGCCGGGGGCGATGCTGCAAGTGCCCCCAGCTTCCCTGCGGTGCCTTTGAAAAGGGTCAGCCCGTTTTAGTCCAAAGGCGCAGCTTTGAGCAGAAAGAGGAGGAACTTACGCACCGTTTGCACTGCCCGCAGGGAAAGGGGCCTCCCGCCGAGCGGGGCGGCTGGCGCGCTTGGCAGCAGGGACACTCGGCGCTGCGAGCCCTCTTGCGGCTTCTCTTCCCTGTCTCCCCGTTCTCCTTTCTGGGAGGGCTTTTCCTCCTCTTTGCTTTGCCCACACTCTGGAAATCAAAGAGTCCTTATCAATGCTTCCTTCCTCTCACAAAGCTGGAAATCAGAGCATCCAGCACAAAAATCTATCGGCCTAAGCAAATCCTTCCAGACCCTCAAGAGCTGAGAAAACGGCTGCCTTTGCCAATGGGCTGCGGCGGGCTGCCAACCCAGAGCTTGGAGGAAAATACTCCTCTTTTCTACAGGCCAAAGGGGTGGGATAAATACCTGCCTATTTAGAGCTCTACATTTCTTATTTCTACCTTTCTGCCTAACATCTATTTCTCTCTGCTTTTCCTCCACAAATGTCTAGCCAATGGCATTTAAATTCAGTCCAATTAGGGTAGACACATGGTTAGCCATTTTCTAGTCCCCAAAATAATCTCCCTCCCTGTCTCTCTCTCTCTCTCTCTCACTCACATGATGTGAAGCAAATTGCTCTTTGCCGGTAAGGAAAGTTTTAGGGAGCCACGGCACCGGCAGCTCCTTCTTGGGAGTATGCTGCGATGCTAGAAAAACTCCCTGAAAATCTGCAGCATATCCACAAAGGCAGCCTGGATTGCTGATGTCAGCAAGCAGTGGGGAATTAAGGGTCTGATTGGAGTCAGCGAGGGTGCCAGCCCTTGAGAAGCCCATCTGTAGAGAGTCAAAGCCCATTTTGGTGGCGCTGCTGCTTCCTTGGGTCAAAGTTAGGCTCCAGAATTGCATACTTCAGGGCAGCAGCACAAGGAAGCCCCGGGCAGCATCTGCTGTGCCTTTCCCAGCGCATGGGACGATGTGATCCTGGCAAAGGGGCGTCTGGCATGGCTCGCCAGCAGCTTTCTCCCCTTCTGCCAGTTTCTCGACCTTCCTGGCACGTCTCGATTTTCTTGCCCCTCACCTGAGCCAGAGTGCTGGCAAGTTTATGCTCCTTTTTCCAGGAGTAGTAGTACTCCACACACTGTGCCACGGTCTTAGTCTGGATCTGTTGTGAAGAGAAAAAGAAGGAGTCGAAAATGGTGTCGGGTGCACTGGGAAAAAAGTAGAATATGGAGTGAACTAGGAAGGAAAAGCATGAAGTAAATGGAGTAGGGTGTAAAATGAAATCAACATGGGGAAAGAGAGGCATCATGCAATGTCTTAAACCCTGTATTCTGCTAGGTGGTAATACACGCAATGCACAGATCAACAACAAATCCATCTAGCACAGTTCTTCTTTCCCCGCTTCCCTCCAGTTATGCCAGCACACCGTCTTGTGGAAGCAGCAGCAGACCTGTGCGACAAGTCTGACAGAAGAAAGCTTCATCTTCCAAAAGAGCTTGGAGAAAAGGGCTGGAGAGGCAGGATCATCCTTTTGACACAGGCTTTTGATGTCCCCTTTTGTTACTTCTTGAAGATACTTGGTACTTGAGAAGAGAGAGACTGAAGCCCAGTGCTTGTTCCCAGAAATAACCAAGCTTTCCTCCTGACGATCTGCTCGGGTAAAGAATGTCCCGTGGCTTTACCTGCTTCTGGATGAGATGAAAATCCTTGCCGTAGGTGTGGAAAGCCTTTTGGAAGGACTCCTTCTCCTCAGGTGTCCATCTATCAGAGCCTGGCAAGAAAAAGCAGCGGGTAGTAAACGCATCCCTTGATCCACACCAAGTAGATCCCACTGGCTGCCGAAAGAAAATGGTGGCAGGCCGTCATTCACGTGTGTGTACGTGTCTGCTCCCTCAGAAGGTCATGAAGACAAGAGCAGGCATTGCCCGGGGAGAAGGATTGGAAAAGAGTAAGCTGAAGGACTAGATGCTGGTGCTTCCCCACCCGCAGAGGAGACAAGACCTTGTGCTGGTGTTAAGCACAATTGCTTTAAGCAGAAACCCTTGCCACAACAATGAAGGGGACGGCAGCATCTGTCAGGGACGCAAGAAGCTCTGCTTTGCTTACCTGCGTAATGATAATCAGCCATGGGGTGGCCTTGAGGTGTTGCAGGCCCCTCTGAGAGCAGCATCTCCAGAGCCTCCTGCAAGATCAAGAGGGAAGAGGCTTTAGCCGCCCCACCACATTAAAAATGAGCCAAAAAATCACAGGTGCTGCCTTGCAGCTACTTTGCCTCTCCAGACATTCAAGCGACTGTATCCCATGTGGGTGAAACACTGTCATTTGCTCCAAGTCCCTGGTTTTTGCTGCCCAACCCTTTGATCCTGGTCCCCGAGAGTGGCCTTTTGCTCACCAACCTAAGGATTTTGCTGCTCCTGCAGCCAGAATGGCCTCAGCTGACTGAGGCTTCTGGGAATTTCCCCTCCAAATGTCTTAGAGAAGCCAGCTCTCCAGGCCATTTACAAGGCAGCAGGACCTTCCGCCGCCGCCGCCGCCTCCAGGAGGGAGATTCTCCCTGCTGGAGCCCTTTGGGCTCAGCCCTGACGCAGCTGGAGGAGACACAGCAGGCAGCAAGTGCTCTGCTCCCTGTTAAGACCCTTCTTCAAAGAGCAGCCAGGAAAGGCTGTCCCAGTGCCCGGGCCCTCTGCATTCCCTGTGCCCTCTTCTCTGCGCCCAAACAGCCGCTTCTTACCGGAACGCTGCCGCGTGCCCGGTGCAGGCAGTGCAGGGCGCGCTCCAGGTTAGCTGCTGCCCCGGGAATGCCACGGGAGCTGGCCATGTCCAACAGTTCTCTTACTGCAAGCACAACAAAAAACCCACCGAAAGTCAGCCTTGAGGCCAGCAAGGGCAAAGACTGCCATGCAAGGCAGAAGGAAAGGCCGGGAGCTAAAGACAGCAGCTTGGAGAGTATGAAAAGGAGAGCAAAGCCAGGGCCAGCTGAACCAAGGGCCCACGCAGTGCTGGCTCTCCCTCCAAAGCAGCTTCTGTAAGAAGAAGTGGGGGCCAATCTCCGCTCTTCCAGTGGCAGACGGCCCTGACCAATTTGGAGAGCAAGGTGCTTGCTCTTGCTCCTTGCCTCTAACACTTCTACATGGGAAGATGGGCGAGACAAGGAGAGAAGCAGAGCCTGCAAAAGGCTGCCTTTTTACGCAAAAGGAGCCTTTTAAAGACCCAAGTAGCTCAGGGGTGGAAGAAAAGCTTGAAGCAAAGCTACCTCTGTCAGGTTTTTCCATGTCAGAGTCATCCTCCCCCCAGGGCTTCCAGACCAGGGTTGCAGGCTCTTCATCCTCACTTGGTGCTCTGCTCTGCAGCTCTGGCAGCTCAGCCTGAAAGTCGCTGCCAACATTGATGTGTCTAAAGGAAGAAGGAGGTGGAGGTGAGAAAGGCAAGTGGTCAAGAGAGCCTTCCTGTGCACCCACAGGCTTGAACCAATGCCACCCTGACTCTGAAAGAGCAGTTCTCCTCCTCGCCATTCCTCCAGTTTGCTGTCCTTTAACCCTATGCCAAAACTCACGGCTGAATCTGGGCTCTTGCTTTCCTTTTCATTGTGCCTCTCCTTTCCACCTGAAAGAGATCAAAGCAATGCTCCAGTTAAAAATCCTTCCTTCTCATCCTCATCATTGCAAAGCCCGAGCTCCTGTGTCCCAGCTCCTTTCTCTTTGCTGTCATTGCGCCTTTTTGACATGGAATGTCCTAGGCAGGACCCTCTAGCAGTCAGCAGCTTCCTCAGGAGGGCAAGCACAAGGCCATGCACTACTCTCTTCACTCCCGGGGCCACTGAGAAGAGCCCAGACAATGGCAGGGGAGATGTGCCAGTGCAGGCTTAGGTTGGATAGAAGGAAAAGGTTCTTCAGCCAGAGGCTGCTTGGGCACTGCAACAGCCTCCCCAGGGAAGGGGGCACAGCACCAAGCCTGACTGAGCTCCAAAAGTGTTTGGACACTGCTCTTGGGCACAGGCTGTGATTGTTGAGGCTGCCCTGGGCAGGCCCTGGACTTGGGCTCAGTGATCTTTGAGAATCCCTTCCAAGCCAGGAAATTCTGTGCTACTGTGATTGTGCTCTTGAGGAGATGGCATTTGACGGCCGCCCCTGAGCATGAGGTAGAACCAGCCCTACGTGCACTGGAAAAAGAATCTATAAAGATATTAAAATAGCATGGATCTATAAGCCATGGAACTACGTCAGTATATAAGAATTGCTGATCCCAGATGGTTTTTGAAGTTGAAAGCCTGTGTTTGAGGAGAAGCCCAGTCAAATGCTTCTATGCCCTGAACGACAGGGATGCCAGAGGAGAAGTGCCATCATTCTGGTGTTTGAAGCTTTGGAGCGGGTGTGAGCAGAGTCAGGGCATAAGGGGATTTGTTGACACTGAAGCCCTGAAGTGCTCAGCCACAAACAATTTGTTTTGGGGTCAGCACAAGATAGTTTGAGGACTGAAATGGGTGCCAAGAACTTTTAATCAGGTCATCCGTGGACGAGGATCTGCAACTGCACTGGGACACCTCTCTAGGTCCTCTATGGAAAGGTCTGTGTTTCCCCTGGAGGCAACATGATTCCTTCAGAAGCTGCAGCCTGCTTTCACGTGGAAGCTCGTCTGGGGAAAGTGAGCACGCAGCCTGTGTGTCGTGCTTGGTGGGAGAGGCAGCTGGAGCCTCCTGCCCCTGTGCTAGTGCTTTGAGGGCAAACGGGGATTTTCTTACCTTGGACGGTTCCCAAGTGCTCTGGGGATGCCCGGAGGCAGACGAGGAGACCAGGACGTCGGTGCAGAGGCCGGGTCTGGCGCTGAGTGCAGAAGGCGGCTGGTCAGGGACAGCCCAGGAGCTGATCCTGCAGCTGCTGCTCCAGCGCTGCTCCACCAGCGTTCCAGCAAGGGCCGCAGGAGCAGGAGACAACGACAGTTGCTATGGGCACAGCCCAACATTCCATCTAGAACCCCAGGGGAGCCATGGGACAGAAAGAGGCATGGGCCGCCTCTGGCCCTTGTACTTCTTCTGCTGCAAGTTTGCTCTGAGAAGCTTCCCATGGGGCCTTTTCTCCTCAGTCGTCTGATGAGACGGGCAAAAGCAGTGCAGGGACAGCCCTGGGTCTTCCCGGTGCTTCTCTGCAAGGTGCCTCCAGCTGAACGTGCACAGGAGCCTGCCTCTGTGCAAGGGCCCAGACCTCATCTCCTGCCCTGGAGAACCAGAAGGGCTCCTCCCACTGGCTCTCCTCCAGCTCTGAGAGGAGCTGGAATTTGCAAGTTGTCCAGCGCAGAGCCAACTCCAGAGCTTCCTCTCAAAGTGGAGCCATTCATCCTGCCCCCTTTCTCAATTCTCCTTTTGCTGCCCAATAATGTCACTGCATGTTTTCCCTCCTTTGGGCCTCTGAGCTGGTCTCTCACCTCATCACTCCTCCCTTGAAACTTGGAGAAACAGGATGTTTTTCAGGGCAACTGATGGGGACACACACACACACACACAGGGACAGCACACGGGCATTTCTCTAGCAAACATTCATGCAGAATTTCTATAGCCCTCTTCCAGCTCCCTTGGAGAAGCTCGGTGTTTGTCCCCAAAAGACTCTGCCATTCCTCTAAGAAAGCAACACTAACAGAATTCCCTTTCCACACTGCTGGCCTTCACATTGGTTTTAATGCCTAGATCCCAGATATGACAAAACCCAGGCAGCTTTGCTGCTTTCCTGCCTGTCGTTAAGGAAAAGCAAATCTTGCTTCAGTCCCAATCTTGCTTCCTTCCCAGCCTGCACGTTAGCCACTGGCCAGCAAACTGAGGGGGCAGCTGGAACAAGTCCCACTGCAAGGCAGATACTTTGTAGCATCCAAAGCCCACCTGCACCGCCTCCATCAGACAAGGGCAAGCTTCCCTCGGCTTCCCAGAAGCAGCCTGGCAATTGCCCCTCCCTCGCCCCCTCTCCACCCTCCACAGCCCCTGCCACCAAAGCCTTGCTAGGCAGGGCCATTTGCTGGCCTCGAAGAAAGAGTGCCTTTGATTCTTCTTTGGCGCAAGTGCCCGAGCTGTGAGAAGTCAGAGGATAATGATCACACCCGCTCTGCTTTAGCTAAGGAGATTGCTGGAGGCCCAGAGCGGGACACTGGTCCTTTCGAGAGAAACTGAAACTGAACTAGCCATGCCTTTGTGGCGCATGCGGATAGGAATTGGATAGAATCGGAGGGCTTAGAAACGTCCTCCAAGGTGGTCAGCTCCATCAGTCCCCCAAAATGAAACAAAGTTATGTTGCTGGGCTCCAAAAAGGACTAAAGCCGCTGCTTTTATGCCAGAAAATATGGTGAGACCAGACCACTCATCTAGATCCAATTCCGTGAATTAAACAAAGCCTCCCTTTCCACTCCCAGCTGAGATGTTGAGGAATCAAAGGCTGAAGCCCCAGCCTTATTTCACTGGCAGTAAAGGAGACACACCTCAGTAAGTCCTGCCAGCTGAGCAAGGGGCTGGGCCTGGGGGAGGTGGCGCCTGCCCAGATTCTTCTCTCAGGGCAAGTGCCGTCTTTGCAACACCAGGCAAATGGAACAAACATTGCCAGAGTGTTTTCATACAGACAAAAAGACAAAATGGAACAAACTTTGGTTTAATGATAAAGACCCATTGGCTCTCAACAAAGGCAAAATGACAAAAGGCAGAGCATAGACAACACCCAACCTTTGAAATTTATTGATAAATCTAATAAAACTATTGAATCTTGAATAATACTAATGGATCTTAACGACTAAATTGAGGAGATTCCTATCATGTCAACTAACTAAGTAGAAGATTAAACTACCCTAAAAGCTTAAAAAACAGTCCTATTCCTATCTAGTCCTATTGATACCTAACTCTTGCTAGCCCTGGACAACCTGCAGGGTTGTCTAATTTGGTCTTTTCTTCTTGGCGAGAGGCTCTGCTGCCTTCCGAGGCCGATGTCTTCTCCTGTGGTTGTTCCTTTCCTTCACGGTTTCAAACACCCTGCAAGATAGGAAACAAACCATCCATTGCTCACTTTAGTACACACCATGAAACCAAGTGCCGAGATCTCCGTTTGAGTAGGAATTTCTGTCTTTTCGGGCAGTGGCACATTTGTGAATTGATCAGCACCATGAGTCTGATGGTTCTACTTTCAATGCCTTGAAATGTCTTCCTCCTTTTGCTGCATCCTCTTTTGAATTTGATCAGCAGCATCAAACCAAGCTTTGATGGATCTATTCCTACTTGTATGAACTGTGTCTTGTTGGGGCACGGCAAGGTTTCATTGTGAAGGCTGGGTTTTACCTAAGCTCTTTGGGTTTGAGGTGGGTGTTAAGCTTGACCACGGCTGCCGGGGGCGATGCTGCAAGTGCCCCCAGCTTCCCCTGCGGTGCCTTTGAAAAGGGTCAGCCCGTTTTAGTCCAAAGGCGCAGCTTTGAGCAGAAAGAGGAGGAACTTACGCACCGTTTGCACTGCCCGCAGGGAAAGGGGCCTCCCGCCGAGCGGGGCGGCTGGCGCGCTTGGCAGCAGGGACACTCGGCGCTGCGAGCCCTCTTGCGGCTTCTCTTCCCTGTCTCCCCGTTCTCCTTTCTGGGAGGGCTTTTCCTCCTCTTTGCTTTGCCCACACTCTGGAAATCAAAGAGTCCTTATCAATGCTTCCTTCCTCTCACAAAGCTGGAAATCAGAGCATCCAGCACAAAAATCTATCGGCCTAAGCAAATCCTTCCAGACCCTCAAGAGCTGAGAAAACGGCTGCCTTTGCCAATGGGCTGCGGCGGGCTGCCAACCCAGAGCTTGGAGGAAAATACTCCTCTTTTCTACAGGCCAAAGGGGTGGGATAAATACCTGCCTATTTAGAGCTCTACATTTCTTATTTCTACCTTTCTGCCTAACATCTATTTCTCTCTGCTTTTCCTCCACAAATGTCTAGGCAATGGCATTTAAATTCAGTCCAATTAGGGTAGACACATGGTTAGCCATTTTCTAGTCCCCAAAATAATCTCCCTCCCTGTCTCTCTCTCTCTCTCTCTCTCACATGATGTGAAGCAAATTGCTCTTTGCCGGTAAGGAAAGTTTTAGGGGAGCCACGGCACCGGCAGCTCCTTCTTGGGGAGTATGCTGCGATGCTAGAAAAACTCCCTGAAAATCTGCAGCATATCCACAAAGGCAGCCTGGATTGCTGATGTCAGCAAGCAGTGGGGAATTAAGGGTCTGATTGGAGTCAGCGAGGGTGCCAGCCCTTGAGAAGCCCATCTGTAGAGAGTCAAAGCCCATTTTGGTGGCGCTGCTGCTTCCTTGGGTCAAAGTTAGGCTCCAGAATTGCATACTTCAGGGCAGCAGCACAAGGAAGCCCGGGCAGCATCTGCTGTGCCTTTCCCAGCGCATGGGACGATGTGATCCTGGCAAAGGGGCGTCTGGCATGGCTCGCCAGCAGCTTTCTCCCCTTCTGCCAGTTTCTCGACCTTCCTGGCACGTCTCGATTTTCTTGCCCCTCACCTGAGCCAGAGTGCTGGCAAGTTTATGCTCCTTTTTCCAGGAGTAGTAGTACTCCACACACTGTGCCACGGTCTTAGTCTGGATCTGTTGTGAAGAGAAAAAGAAGGAGTCGAAAATGGTGTCGGGTGCACTGGGGAAAAAGTAGAATATGGAGTGAACTAGGAAGGAAAAGCATGAAGTAAATGGAGTAGGGTGTAAAATGAAATCAACATGGGGAAAGAGAGGCATCATGCAATGTCTTAAACCGTGTATTCTGCTAGGTGGTAATACACGCAATGCACAGATCAACAACAAATCCATCTAGCACAGTTCTTCTTTCCCCGCTTCCCTCCAGTTATGCCAGCACACCGTCTTGTGGAAGCAGCAGCAGACCTGTGCGACAAGTCTGACAGAAGAAAGCTTCATCTTCCAAAAGAGCTTGGAGAAAAGGGCTGGAGAGGCAGGATCATCCTTTTGACACAGGCTTTTGATGTCCCCTTTTGTTACTTCTTGAAGATACTTGGTACTTGAGAAGAGAGAGACTGAAGCCCAGTGCTTGTTCCCAGAAATAACCAAGCTTTCCTCCTGACGATCTGCTCGGGTAAAGAATGTCCCGTGGCTTTACCTGCTTCTGGATGAGATGAAAATCCTTGCCGTAGGTGTGGAAAGCCTTTTGGAAGGACTCCTTCTCCTCAGGTGTCCATCTATCAGAGCCTGGCAAGAAAAAGCAGCGGGTAGTAAACGCATCCCTTGATCCACACCAAGTAGATCCCACTGGCTGCCGAAAGAAAATGGTGGCAGGCCGTCATTCACGTGTGTGTACGTGTCTGCTCCCTCAGAAGGTCATGAAGACAAGAGCAGGCATTGCCCGGGGAGAAGGATTGGAAAAGAAGTAAAGCTGAAGGACTAGATGCTGGTGCTTCCCCACCCGCAGAGGAGACAAGACCTTGTGCTGGTGTTAAGCACAATTGCTTTAAGCAGAAACCCTTGCCACAACAATGAAGGGGACGGCAGCATCTGTCAGGGACGCAAGAAGCTCTGCTTTGCTTACCTGCGTAATGATAATCAGCCATGGGGTGGCCTTGAGGTGTTGCAGGCCCCTCTGAGAGCAGCATCTCCAGAGCCTCCTGCAAGATCAAGAGGGAAGAGGCTTTAGCCGCCCCACCACATTAAAAATGAGCCAAAAAATCACAGGTGCTGCCTTGCAGCTACTTTGCCTCTCCAGACATTCAAGCGACTGTATCCCATGTGGGTGAAACACTGTCATTTGCTCCAAGTCCCTGGTTTTTGCTGCCCAACCCTTTGATCCTGGTCCCCGAGAGTGGCCTTTTGCTCACCAACCTAAGGATTTTGCTGCTCCTGCAGCCAGAATGGCCTCAGCTGACTGAGGCTTCTGGGAATTTCCCCTCCAAATGTCTTAGAGAAGCCAGCTCTCCAGGCCATTTACAAGGCAGCAGGACCTTCCGCCGCCGCCGCCGCCTCCAGGAGGGAGATTCTCCCTGCTGGAGCCCTTTGGGCTCAGCCCTGACGCAGCTGGAGGAGACACAGCAGGCAGCAAGTGCTCTGCTCCCTGTTAAGACCCTTCTTCAAAGAGCAGCCAGGAAAGGCTGTCCCAGTGCCCGGGCCCTCTGCATTCCCTGTGCCCTCTTCTCTGCGCCCAAACAGCCGCTTCTTACCGGAACGCTGCCGCGTGCCCGGTGCAGGCAGTGCAGGGCGCGCTCCAGGTTAGCTGCTGCCCCGGGAATGCCACGGGAGCTGGCCATGTCCAACAGTTCTCTTACTGCAAGCACAACAAAAAACCCACCGAAAGTCAGCCTTGAGGCCAGCAAGGGCAAAGACTGCCATGCAAGGCAGAAGGAAAGGCCGGGAGCTAAAGACAGCAGCTTGGAGAGTATGAAAAGGAGAGCAAAGCCAGGGCCAGCTGAACCAAGGGCCCACGCAGTGCTGGCTCTCCCTCCAAAGCAGCTTCTGTAAGAAGAAGTGGGGGCCAATCTCCGCTCTTCCAGTGGCAGACGGCCCTGACCAATTTGGAGAGCAAGGTGCTTGCTCTTGCTCCTTGCCTCTAACACTTCTACATGGGAAGATGGGCGAGACAAGGAGAGAAGCAGAGCCTGCAAAAGGCTGCCTTTTTACGCAAAAGGAGCCTTTTAAAGACCCAAGTAGCTCAGGGGTGGAAGAAAAGCTTGAAGCAAAGCTACCTCTGTCAGGTTTTTCCATGTCAGAGTCATCCTCCCCCCAGGGCTTCCAGACCAGGGTTGCAGGCTCTTCATCCTCACTTGGTGCTCTGCTCTGCAGCTCTGGCAGCTCAGCCTGAAAGTCGCTGCCAACATTGATGTGTCTAAAGGAAGAAGGAGGTGGAGGTGAGAAAGGCAAGTGGTCAAGAGAGCCTTCCTGTGCACCCACAGGCTTGAACCAATGCCACCCTGACTCTGAAAGAGCAGTTCTCCTCCTCGCCATTCCTCCAGTTTGCTGTCCTTTAACCCTATGCCAAAACTCACGGCTGAATCTGGGCTCTTGCTTTCCTTTTCATTGTGCCTCTCCTTTCCACCTGAAAGAGATCAAAGCAATGCTCCAGTTAAAAATCCTTCCTTCTCATCCTCATCATTGCAAAGCCCGAGCTCCTGTGTCCCAGCTCCTTTCTCTTTGCTGTTTGCCGCCTTTTTGACATGGAATGTCCTAGGCAGGACCCTCTAGCAGTCAGCAGCTTCCTCAGGAGGGCAAGCACAAGGCCATGCACTACTCTCTTCACTCCCGGGGCCACTGAGAAGAGCCCAGACAATGGCAGGGGAGATGTGCCAGTGCAGGCTTAGGTTGGATAGAAGGAAAAGGTTCTTCAGCCAGAGGCTGCTTGGGCACTGCAACAGCCTCCCCAGGGAAGGGGGCACAGCACCAAGCCTGACTGAGCTCCAAAAGTGTTTGGACACTGCTCTTGGGCACAGGCTGTGATTGTTGAGGCTGCCCTGGGCAGGCCCTGGACTTGGGCTCAGTGATCTTTGAGAATCCCTTCCAAGCCAGGAAATTCTGTGCTACTGTGATTGTGCTCTTGAGGAGATGGCATTTGACGGCCGCCCCTGAGCATGAGGTAGAACCAGCCCTACGTGCACTGGAAAAAGAATCTATAAAGATATTAAAATAGCATGGATCTATAAGCCATGGAACTACGTCAGTATATAAGAATTGCTGATCCCAGATGGTTTTTGAAGTTGAAAGCCTGTGTTTGAGGAGAAGCCCAGTCAAATGCTTCTATGCCCTGAACGACAGGGATGCCAGAGGAGAAGTGCCATCATTCTGGTGTTTGAAGCTTTGGAGCGGGTGTGAGCAGAGTCAGGGCATAAGGGGATTTGTTGACACTGAAGCCCTGAAGTGCTCAGCCACAAACAATTTGTTTTGGGGTCAGCACAAGATAGTTTGAGGACTGAAATGGGTGCCAAGAACTTTTAATCAGGTCATCCGTGGACGAGGATCTGCAACTGCACTGGGACACCTCTCTAGGTCCTCTATGGAAAGGTCTGTGTTTCCCCTGGAGGCAACATGATTCCTTCAGAAGCTGCAGCCTGCTTTCACGTGGAAGCTCGTCTGGGGAAAGTGAGCACGCAGCCTGTGTGTCGTGCTTGGTGGGAGAGGCAGCTGGAGCCTCCTGCCCCTGTGCTAGTGCTTTGAGGGCAAACGGGGATTTTCTTACCTTGGACGGTTCCCAAGTGCTCTGGGGATGCCCGGAGGCAGACGAGGAGACCAGGACGTCGGTGCAGAGGCCGGGTCTGGCGCTGAGTGCAGAAGGCGGCTGGTCAGGGACAGCCCAGGAGCTGATCCTGCAGCTGCTGCTCCAGCGCTGCTCCACCAGCGTTCCAGCAAGGGCCGCAGGAGCAGGAGACAACGACAGTTGCTATGGGCACAGCCCAACATTCCATCTAGAACCCCAGGGGAGCCATGGGACAGAAAGAGGCATGGGCCGCCTCTGGCCCTTGTACTTCTTCTGCTGCAAGTTTGCTCTGAGAAGCTTCCCATGGGGCCTTTTCTCCTCAGTCGTCTGATGAGACGGGCAAAAGCAGTGCAGGGACAGCCCTGGGTCTTCCCGGTGCTTCTCTGCAAGGTGCCTCCAGCTGAACGTGCACAGGAGCCTGCCTCTGTGCAAGGGCCCAGACCTCATCTCCTGCCCTGGAGAACCAGAAGGGCTCCTCCCACTGGCTCTCCTCCAGCTCTGAGAGGAGCTGGAATTTGCAAGTTGTCCAGCGCAGAGCCAACTCCAGAGCTTCCTCTCAAAGTGGAGCCATTCATCCTGCCCCCTTTCTCAATTCTCCTTTTGCTGCCCAATAATGTCACTGCATGTTTTCCCTCCTTTGGGCCTCTGAGCTGGTCTCTCACCTCATCACTCCTCCCTTGAAACTTGGAGAAACAGGATGTTTTTCAGGGCAACTGATGGGGACACACACACACACACAGGGACAGCACACGGGCATTTCTCTAGCAAACATTCATGCAGAATTTCTATAGCCCTCTTCCAGCTCCCTTGGAGAAGCTCGGTGTTTGTCCCCAAAAGACTCTGCCATTCCTCTAAGAAAGCAACACTAACAGAATTCCCTTTCCACACTGCTGGCCTTCACATTGGTTTTAATGCCTAGATCCCAGATATGACAAAACCCAGGCAGCTTTGCTGCTTTCCTGCCTGTCGTTAAGGAAAAGCAAATCTTGCTTCAGTCCCAATCTTGCTTCCTTCCCAGCCTGCACGTTAGCCACTGGCCAGCAAACTGAGGGGGCAGCTGGAACAAGTCCCACTGCAAGGCAGATACTTTGTAGCATCCAAAGCCCACCTGCACCGCCTCCATCAGACAAGGGCAAGCTTCCCTCGGCTTCCCAGAAGCAGCCTGGCAATTGCCCCCTCCCTCGCCCCCTCTCCACCCTCCACAGCCCCTGCCACCAAAGCCTTGCTAGGCAGGGCCATTTGCTGGCCTCGAAGAAAGAGTGCCTTTGATTCTTCTTTGGCGCAAGTGCCCGAGCTGTGAGAAGTCAGAGGATAATGATCACACCCGCTCTGCTTTAGCTAAGGAGATTGCTGGAGGCCCAGAGCGGGACACTGGTCCTTTCGAGAGAAACTGAAACTGAACTAGCCATGCCTTTGTGGCGCATGCGGATAGGAATTGGATAGAATCGGAGGGCTTAGAAACGTCCTCCAAGGTGGTCAGCTCCATCAGTCCCCCAAAATGAAACAAAGTTATGTTGCTGGGCTCCAAAAAGGACTAAAGCCGCTGCTTTTATGCCAGAAAATATGGTGAGACCAGACCACTCATCTAGATCCAATTCCGTGAATTAAACAAAGCCTCCCTTTCCACTCCCAGCTGAGATGTTGAGGAATCAAAGGCTGAAGCCCCAGCCTTATTTCACTGGCAGTAAAGGAGACACACCTCAGTAAGTCCTGCCAGCTGAGCAAGGGGCTGGGCCTGGGGGAGGTGGCGCCTGCCCAGATTCTTCTCTCAGGGCAAGTGCCGTCTTTGCAACACCAGGCAAATGGAACAAACATTGCCAGAGTGTTTTCATACAGACAAAAAGACAAAATGGAACAAACTTTGGTTTAATGATAAAGACCCATTGGCTCTCAACAAAGGCAAAATGACAAAAGGCAGAGCATAGACAACACCCAACCTTTGAAATTTATTGATAAATCTAATAAAACTATTGAATCTTGAATAATACTAATGGATCTTAACGACTAAATTGAGGAGATTCCTATCATGTCAACTAACTAAGTAGAAGATTAAACTACCCTAAAAGCTTAAAAAACAGTCCTATTCCTATCTAGTCCTATTGATACCTAACTCTTGCTAGCCCTGGACAACCTGCAGGGTTGTCTAATTTGGTCTTTTCTTCTTGGCGAGAGGCTCTGCTGCCTTCCGAGGCCGATGTCTTCTCCTGTGGTTGTTCCTTTCCTTCACGGTTTCAAACACCCTGCAAGATAGGAAACAAACCATCCATTGCTCACTTTAGTACACACCATGAAACCAAGTGCCGAGATCTCCGTTTGAGTAGGAATTTCTGTCTTTTCGGGCAGTGGCACATTTGTGAATTGATCAGCACCATGAGTCTGATGGTTCTACTTTCAATGCCTTGAAATGTCTTCCTCCTTTTGCTGCATCCTCTTTTGAATTTGATCAGCAGCATCAAACCAAGCTTTGATGGATCTATTCCTACTTGTATGAACTGTGTCTTGTTGGGGCACGGCAAGGTTTCATTGTGAAGGCTGGGTTTTACCTAAGCTCTTTGGGTTTGAGGTGGGTGTTAAGCTTGACCACGGCTGCCGGGGGCGATGCTGCAAGTGCCCCCAGCTTCCCCTGCGGTGCCTTTGAAAAGGGTCAGCCTGTTTTAGTCCAAAGGCGCAGCTTTGAGCAGAAAGAGGAGGAACTTACGCACCGTTTGCACTGCCCGCAGGGAAAGGGGCCTCCCGCCGAGCGGGGCGGCTGGCGCGCTTGGCAGCAGGGACACTCGGCGCTGCGAGCCCTCTTGCGGCTTCTCTTCCCTGTCTCCCCGTTCTCCTTTCTGGGAGGGCTTTTCCTCCTCTTTGCTTTGCCCACACTCTGGAAATCAAAGAGTCCTTATCAATGCTTCCTTCCTCTCACAAAGCTGGAAATCAGAGCATCCAGCACAAAAATCTATCGGCCTAAGCAAATCCTTCCAGACCCTCAAGAGCTGAGAAAACGGCTGCCTTTGCCAATGGGCTGCGGCGGGCTGCCAACCCAGAGCTTGGAGGAAAATACTCCTCTTTTCTACAGGCCAAAGGGGTGGGATAAATACCTGCCTATTTAGAGCTCTACATTTCTTATTTCTACCTTTCTGCCTAACATCTATTTCTCTCTGCTTTTCCTCCACAAATGTCTAGGCAATGGCATTTAAATTCAGTCCAATTAGGGTAGACACATGGTTAGCCATTTTCTAGTCCCAAAATAATCTCCCTCCCTGTCTCTCTCTCTCTCTCTCTCACATGATGTGAAGCAAATTGCTCTTTGCCGGTAAGGAAAGTTTTAGGGGAGCCACGGCACCGGCAGCTCCTTCTTGGGGAGTATGCTGCGATGCTAGAAAAACTCCCTGAAAATCTGCAGCATATCCACAAAGGCAGCCTGGATTGCTGATGTCAGCAAGCAGTGGGGAATTAAGGGTCTGATTGGAGTCAGCGAGGGTGCCAGCCCTTGAGAAGCCCATCTGTAGAGAGTCAAAGCCCATTTTGGTGGCGCTGCTGCTTCCTTGGGTCAAAGTTAGGCTCCAGAATTGCATACTTCAGGGCAGCAGCACAAGGAAGCCCCGGGCAGCATCTGCTGTGCCTTTCCCAGCGCATGGGACGATGTGATCCTGGCAAAGGGGCGTCTGGCATGGCTCGCCAGCAGCTTTTCTCCCTTCTGCCAGTTTCTCGACCTTCCTGGCACGTCTCGATTTTCTTGCCCCTCACCTGAGCCAGAGTGCTGGCAAGTTTATGCTCCTTTTTCCAGGAGTAGTAGTACTCCACACACTGTGCCACGGTCTTAGTCTGGATCTGTTGTGAAGAGAAAAAGAAGGAGTCGAAAATGGTGTCGGGTGCACTGGGGAAAAAGTAGAATATGGAGTGAACTAGGAAGGAAAAGCATGAAGTAAATGGAGTAGGGTGTAAAATGAAATCAACATGGGGAAAGAGAGGCATCATGCAATGTCTTAAACCGTGTATTCTGCTAGGTGGTAATACACGCAATGCACAGATCAACAACAAATCCATCTAGCACAGTTCTTCTTTCCCCGCTTCCCTCCAGTTATGCCAGCACACCGTCTTGTGGAAGCAGCAGCAGACCTGTGCGACAAGTCTGACAGAAGAAAGCTTCATCTTCCAAAAGAGCTTGGAGAAAAGGGCTGGAGAGGCAGGATCATCCTTTTGACACAGGCTTTTGATGTCCCCTTTTGTTACTTCTTGAAGATACTTGGTACTTGAGAAGAGAGAGACTGAAGCCCAGTGCTTGTTCCCAGAAATAACCAAGCTTTCCTCCTGACGATCTGCTCGGGTAAAGAATGTCCCGTGGCTTTACCTGCTTCTGGATGAGATGAAAATCCTTGCCGTAGGTGTGGAAAGCCTTTTGGAAGGACTCCTTCTCCTCAGGTGTCCATCTATCAGAGCCTGGCAAGAAAAAGCAGCGGGTAGTAAACGCATCCCTTGATCCACACCAAGTAGATCCCACTGGCTGCCGAAAGAAAATGGTGGCAGGCCGTCATTCACGTGTGTGTACGTGTCTGCTCCCTCAGAAGGTCATGAAGACAAGAGCAGGCATTGCCCGGGGAGAAGGATTGGAAAAGAAGTAAAGCTGAAGGACTAGATGCTGGTGCTTCCCCACCCGCAGAGGAGACAAGACCTTGTGCTGGTGTTAAGCACAATTGCTTTAAGCAGAAACCCTTGCCACAACAATGAAGGGGACGGCAGCATCTGTCAGGGACGCAAGAAGCTCTGCTTTGCTTACCTGCGTAATGATAATCAGCCATGGGGTGGCCTTGAGGTGTTGCAGGCCCCTCTGAGAGCAGCATCTCCAGAGCCTCCTGCAAGATCAAGAGGGAAGAGGCTTTAGCCGCCCCACCACATTAAAAATGAGCCAAAAAATCACAGGTGCTGCCTTGCAGCTACTTTGCCTCTCCAGACATTCAAGCGACTGTATCCCATGTGGGTGAAACACTGTCATTTGCTCCAAGTCCCTGGTTTTTGCTGCCCAACCCTTTGATCCTGGTCCCCGAGAGTGGCCTTTTGCTCACCAACCTAAGGATTTTGCTGCTCCTGCAGCCAGAATGGCCTCAGCTGACTGAGGCTTCTGGGAATTTCCCCTCCAAATGTCTTAGAGAAGCCAGCTCTCCAGGCCATTTACAAGGCAGCAGGACCTTCCGCCGCCGCCGCCGCCTCCAGGAGGGAGATTCTCCCTGCTGGAGCCCTTTGGGCTCAGCCCTGACGCAGCTGGAGGAGACACAGCAGGCAGCAAGTGCTCTGCTCCCTGTTAAGACCCTTCTTCAAAGAGCAGCCAGGAAAGGCTGTCCCAGTGCCCGGGCCCTCTGCATTCCCTGTGCCCTCTTCTCTGCGCCCAAACAGCCGCTTCTTACCGGAACGCTGCCGCGTGCCCGGTGCAGGCAGTGCAGGGCGCGCTCCAGGTTAGCTGCTGCCCCGGGAATGCCACGGGAGCTGGCCATGTCCAACAGTTCTCTTACTGCAAGCACAACAAAAAACCCACCGAAAGTCAGCCTTGAGGCCAGCAAGGGCAAAGACTGCCATGCAAGGCAGAAGGAAAGGCCGGGAGCTAAAGACAGCAGCTTGGAGAGTATGAAAAGGAGAGCAAAGCCAGGGCCAGCTGAACCAAGGGCCCACGCAGTGCTGGCTCTCCCTCCAAAGCAGCTTCTGTAAGAAGAAGTGGGGGCCAATCTCCGCTCTTCCAGTGGCAGACGGCCCTGACCAATTTGGAGAGCAAGGTGCTTGCTCTTGCTCCTTGCCTCTAACACTTCTACATGGGAAGATGGGCGAGACAAGGAGAGAAGCAGAGCCTGCAAAAGGCTGCCTTTTTACGCAAAAGGAGCCTTTTAAAGACCCAAGTAGCTCAGGGGTGGAAGAAAAGCTTGAAGCAAAGCTACCTCTGTCAGGTTTTTCCATGTCAGAGTCATCCTCCCCCCAGGGCTTCCAGACCAGGGTTGCAGGCTCTTCATCCTCACTTGGTGCTCTGCTCTGCAGCTCTGGCAGCTCAGCCTGAAAGTCGCTGCCAACATTGATGTGTCTAAAGGAAGAAGGAGGTGGAGGTGAGAAAGGCAAGTGGTCAAGAGAGCCTTCCTGTGCACCCACAGGCTTGAACCAATGCCACCCTGACTCTGAAAGAGCAGTTCTCCTCCTCGCCATTCCTCCAGTTTGCTGTCCTTTAACCCTATGCCAAAACTCACGGCTGAATCTGGGCTCTTGCTTTCCTTTTCATTGTGCCTCTCCTTTCCACCTGAAAGAGATCAAAGCAATGCTCCAGTTAAAAATCCTTCCTTCTCATCCTCATCATTGCAAAGCCCGAGCTCCTGTGTCCCAGCTCCTTTCTCTTTCTTTGCCGCCTTTTTGACATGGAATGTCCTAGGCAGGACCCTCTAGCAGTCAGCAGCTTCCTCAGGAGGGCAAGCACAAGGCCATGCACTACTCTCTTCACTCCCGGGGCCACTGAGAAGAGCACAGACAATGGCAGGGGAGATGTGCCAGTGCAGGCTTAGGTTGGATAGAAGGAAAAGGTTCTTCAGCCAGAGGCTGCTTGGGCACTGCAACAGCCTCCCCAGGGAAGGGGGCACAGCACCAAGCCTGACTGAGCTCCAAAAGTGTTTGGACACTGCTCTTGGGCACAGGCTGTGATTGTTGAGGCTGCCCTGGGCAGGCCCTGGACTTGGGCTCAGTGATCTTTGAGAATCCCTTCCAAGCCAGGAAATTCTGTGCTACTGTGATTGTGCTCTTGAGGAGATGGCATTTGACGGCCGCCCCTGAGCATGAGGTAGAACCAGCCCTACGTGCACTGGAAAAAGAATCTATAAAGATATTAAAATAGCATGGATCTATAAGCCATGGAACTACGTCAGTATATAAGAATTGCTGATCCCAGATGGTTTTTGAAGTTGAAAGCCTGTGTTTGAGGAGAAGCCCAGTCAAATGCTTCTATGCCCTGAACGACAGGGATGCCAGAGGAGAAGTGCCATCATTCTGGTGTTTGAAGCTTTGGAGCGGGTGTGAGCAGAGTCAGGGCATAAGGGGATTTGTTGACACTGAAGCCCTGAAGTGCTCAGCCACAAACAATTTGTTTTGGGGTCAGCACAAGATAGTTTGAGGACTGAAATGGGTGCCAAGAACTTTTAATCAGGTCATCCGTGGACGAGGATCTGCAACTGCACTGGGACACCTCTCTAGGTCCTCTATGGAAAGGTCTGTGTTTCCCCTGGAGGCAACATGATTCCTTCAGAAGCTGCAGCCTGCTTTCACGTGGAAGCTCGTCTGGGGAAAGTGAGCACGCAGCCTGTGTGTCGTGCTTGGTGGGAGAGGCAGCTGGAGCCTCCTGCCCCTGTGCTAGTGCTTTGAGGGCAAACGGGGATTTTCTTACCTTGGACGGTTCCCAAGTGCTCTGGGGATGCCCGGAGGCAGACGAGGAGACCAGGACGTCGGTGCAGAGGCCGGGTCTGGCGCTGAGTGCAGAAGGCGGCTGGTCAGGGACAGCCCAGGAGCTGATCCTGCAGCTGCTGCTCCAGCGCTGCTCCACCAGCGTTCCAGCAAGGGCCGCAGGAGCAGGAGACAACGACAGTTGCTATGGGCACAGCCCAACATTCCATCTAGAACCCCAGGGGAGCCATGGGACAGAAAGAGGCATGGGCCGCCTCTGGCCCTTGTACTTCTTCTGCTGCAAGTTTGCTCTGAGAAGCTTCCCATGGGGCCTTTTCTCCTCAGTCGTCTGATGAGACGGGCAAAAGCAGTGCAGGGACAGCCCTGGGTCTTCCCGGTGCTTCTCTGCAAGGTGCCTCCAGCTGAACGTGCACAGGAGCCTGCCTCTGTGCAAGGGCCCAGACCTCATCTCCTGCCCTGGAGAACCAGAAGGGCTCCTCCCACTGGCTCTCCTCCAGCTCTGAGAGGAGCTGGAATTTGCAAGTTGTCCAGCGCAGAGCCAACTCCAGAGCTTCCTCTCAAAGTGGAGCCATTCATCCTGCCCCCTTTCTCAATTCTCCTTTTGCTGCCCAATAATGTCACTGCATGTTTTCCCTCCTTTGGGCCTCTGAGCTGGTCTCTCACCTCATCACTCCTCCCTTGAAACTTGGAGAAACAGGATGTTTTTCAGGGCAACTGATGGGGACACACACACACACACAGGGACAGCACACGGGCATTTCTCTAGCAAACATTCATGCAGAATTTCTATAGCCCTCTTCCAGCTCCCTTGGAGAAGCTCGGTGTTTGTCCCCAAAAGACTCTGCCATTCCTCTAAGAAAGCAACACTAACAGAATTCCCTTTCCACACTGCTGGCCTTCACATTGGTTTTAATGCCTAGATCCCAGATATGACAAAACCCAGGCAGCTTTGCTGCTTTCCTGCCTGTCGTTAAGGAAAAGCAAATCTTGCTTCAGTCCCAATCTTGCTTCCTTCCCAGCCTGCACGTTAGCCACTGGCCAGCAAACTGAGGGGGCAGCTGGAACAAGTCCCACTGCAAGGCAGATACTTTGTAGCATCCAAAGCCCACCTGCACCGCCTCCATCAGACAAGGGCAAGCTTCCCTCGGCTTCCCAGAAGCAGCCTGGCAATTGCCCCCTCCCTCGCCCCCTCTCCACCCTCCACAGCCCCTGCCACCAAAGCCTTGCTAGGCAGGGCCATTTGCTGGCCTCGAAGAAAGAGTGCCTTTGATTCTTCTTTGGCGCAAGTGCCCGAGCTGTGAGAAGTCAGAGGATAATGATCACACCCGCTCTGCTTTAGCTAAGGAGATTGCTGGAGGCCCAGAGCGGGACACTGGTCCTTTCGAGAGAAACTGAAACTGAACTAGCCATGCCTTTGTGGCGCATGCGGATAGGAATTGGATAGAATCGGAGGGCTTAGAAACGTCCTCCAAGGTGGTCAGCTCCATCAGTCCCCCAAAATGAAACAAAGTTATGTTGCTGGGCTCCAAAAAGGACTAAAGCCGCTGCTTTTATGCCAGAAAATATGGTGAGACCAGACCACTCATCTAGATCCAATTCCGTGAATTAAACAAAGCCTCCCTTTCCACTCCCAGCTGAGATGTTGAGGAATCAAAGGCTGAAGCCCCAGCCTTATTTCACTGGCAGTAAAGGAGACACACCTCAGTAAGTCCTGCCAGCTGAGCAAGGGGCTGGGCCTGGGGGAGGTGGCGCCTGCCCAGATTCTTCTCTCAGGGCAAGTGCCGTCTTTGCAACACCAGGCAAATGGAACAAACATTGCCGGAGTGTTTTCATACAGACAAAAGAGACAAAATGGAACAAACTTTGGTTTAATGATAAAGACCCATTGGCTCTCAACAAAGGCAAAATGACAAAAGGCAGAGCATAGACAACACCCAACCTTTGAAATTTATTGATAAATCTAATAAAACTATTGAATCTTGAATAATACTAATGGATCTTAACGACTAAATTGAGGAGATTCCTATCATGTCAACTAACTAAGTAGAAGATTAAACTACCCTAAAAGCTTAAAAAACAGTCCTATTCCTATCTAGTCCTATTGATACCTAACTCTTGCTAGCCCTGGACAACCTGCAGGGTTGTCTAATTTGGTCTTTTCTTCTTGGCGAGAGGCTCTGCTGCCTTCCGAGGCCGATGTCTTCTCCTGTGGTTGTTCCTTTCCTTCACGGTTTCAAACACCCTGCAAGATAGGAAACAAACCATCCATTGCTCACTTTAGTACACACCATGAAACCAAGTGCCGAGATCTCCGTTTGAGTAGGAATTTCTGTCTTTTCGGGCAGTGGCACATTTGTGAATTGATCAGCACCATGAGTCTGATGGTTCTACTTTCAATGCCTTGAAATGTCTTCCTCCTTTTGCTGCATCCTCTTTTGAATTTGATCAGCAGCATCAAACCAAGCTTTGATGGATCTATTCCTACTTGTATGAACTGTGTCTTGTTGGGGCACGGCAAGGTTTCATTGTGAAGGCTGGGTTTTACCTAAGCTCTTTGGGTTTGAGGTGGGTGTTAAGCTTGACCACGGCTGCCGGGGGCGATGCTGCAAGTGCCCCCAGCTTCCCCTGCGGTGCCTTTGAAAAGGGTCAGCCTGTTTTAGTCCAAAGGCGCAGCTTTGAGCAGAAAGAGGAGGAACTTACGCACCGTTTGCACTGCCCGCAGGGAAAGGGGCCTCCCGCCGAGCGGGGCGGCTGGCGCGCTTGGCAGCAGGGACACTCGGCGCTGCGAGCCCTCTTGCGGCTTCTCTTCCCTGTCTCCCCGTTCTCCTTTCTGGGAGGGCTTTTCCTCCTCTTTGCTTTGCCCACACTCTGGAAATCAAAGAGTCCTTATCAATGCTTCCTTCCTCTCACAAAGCTGGAAATCAGAGCATCCAGCACAAAAATCTATCGGCCTAAGCAAATCCTTCCAGACCCTCAAGAGCTGAGAAAACGGCTGCCTTTGCCAATGGGCTGCGGCGGGCTGCCAACCCAGAGCTTGGAGGAAAATACTCCTCTTTTCTACAGGCCAAAGGGGTGGGATAAATACCTGCCTATTTAGAGCTCTACATTTCTTATTTCTACCTTTCTGCCTAACATCTATTTCTCTCTGCTTTTCCTCCACAAATGTCTAGGCAATGGCATTTAAATTCAGTCCAATTAGGGTAGACACATGGTTAGCCATTTTCTAGTCCCCAAAATAATCTCCCTCCCTGTCTCTCTCTCTCTCTCTCTCACATGATGTGAAGCAAATTGCTCTTTGCCGGTAAGGAAAGTTTTAGGGGAGCCACGGCACCGGCAGCTCCTTCTTGGGGAGTATGCTGCGATGCTAGAAAAACTCCCTGAAAATCTGCAGCATATCCACAAAGGCAGCCTGGATTGCTGATGTCAGCAAGCAGTGGGGAATTAAGGGTCTGATTGGAGTCAGCGAGGGTGCCAGCCCTTGAGAAGCCCATCTGTAGAGAGTCAAAGCCCATTTTGGTGGCGCTGCTGCTTCCTTGGGTCAAAGTTAGGCTCCAGAATTGCATACTTCAGGGCAGCAGCACAAGGAAGCCCCGGGCAGCATCTGCTGTGCCTTTCCCAGCGCATGGGACGATGTGATCCTGGCAAAGGGGCGTCTGGCATGGCTCGCCAGCAGCTTTTCTCCCCTTCTGCCAGTTTCTCGACCTTCCTGGCACGTCTCGATTTTCTTGCCCCTCACCTGAGCCAGAGTGCTGGCAAGTTTATGCTCCTTTTTCCAGGAGTAGTAGTACTCCACACACTGTGCCACGGTCTTAGTCTGGATCTGTTGTGAAGAGAAAAAGAAGGAGTCGAAAATGGTGTCGGGTGCACTGGGGAAAAAGTAGAATATGGAGTGAACTAGGAAGGAAAAGCATGAAGTAAATGGAGTAGGGTGTAAAATGAAATCAACATGGGGAAAGAGAGGCATCATGCAATGTCTTAAACCGTGTATTCTGCTAGGTGGTAATACACGCAATGCACAGATCAACAACAAATCCATCTAGCACAGTTCTTCTTTCCCCGCTTCCCTCCAGTTATGCCAGCACACCGTCTTGTGGAAGCAGCAGCAGACCTGTGCGACAAGTCTGACAGAAGAAAGCTTCATCTTCCAAAAGAGCTTGGAGAAAAGGGCTGGAGAGGCAGGATCATCCTTTTGACACAGGCTTTTGATGTCCCCTTTTGTTACTTCTTGAAGATACTTGGTACTTGAGAAGAGAGAGACTGAAGCCCAGGCTTGTTCCCAGAAATAACCAAGCTTTCCTCCTGACGATCTGCTCGGGTAAAGAATGTCCCGTGGCTTTACCTGCTTCTGGATGAGATGAAAATCCTTGCCGTAGGTGTGGAAAGCCTTTTGGAAGGACTCCTTCTCCTCAGGTGTCCATCTATCAGAGCCTGGCAAGAAAAAGCAGCGGGTAGTAAACGCATCCCTTGATCCACACCAAGTAGATCCCACTGGCTGCCGAAAGAAAATGGTGGCAGGCCGTCATTCACGTGTGTGTACGTGTCTGCTCCCTCAGAAGGTCATGAAGACAAGAGCAGGCATTGCCCGGGGAGAAGGATTGGAAAAGAAGTAAAGCTGAAGGACTAGATGCTGGTGCTTCCCCACCCGCAGAGGAGACAAGACCTTGTGCTGGTGTTAAGCACAATTGCTTTAAGCAGAAACCCTTGCCACAACAATGAAGGGGACGGCAGCATCTGTCAGGGACGCAAGAAGCTCTGCTTTGCTTACCTGCGTAATGATAATCAGCCATGGGGTGGCCTTGAGGTGTTGCAGGCCCCTCTGAGAGCAGCATCTCCAGAGCCTCCTGCAAGATCAAGAGGGAAGAGGCTTTAGCCGCCCCACCACATTAAAAATGAGCCAAAAAATCACAGGTGCTGCCTTGCAGCTACTTTGCCTCTCCAGACATTCAAGCGACTGTATCCCATGTGGGTGAAACACTGTCATTTGCTCCAAGTCCCTGGTTTTTGCTGCCCAACCCTTTGATCCTGGTCCCCGAGAGTGGCCTTTTGCTCACCAACCTAAGGATTTTGCTGCTCCTGCAGCCAGAATGGCCTCAGCTGACTGAGGCTTCTGGGAATTTCCCCTCCAAATGTCTTAGAGAAGCCAGCTCTCCAGGCCATTTACAAGGCAGCAGGACCTTCCGCCGCCGCCGCCGCCTCCAGGAGGGAGATTCTCCCTGCTGGAGCCCTTTGGGCTCAGCCCTGACGCAGCTGGAGGAGACACAGCAGGCAGCAAGTGCTCTGCTCCCTGTTAAGACCCTTCTTCAAAGAGCAGCCAGGAAAGGCTGTCCCAGTGCCCGGGCCCTCTGCATTCCCTGTGCCCTCTTCTCTGCGCCCAAACAGCCGCTTCTTACCGGAACGCTGCCGCGTGCCCGGTGCAGGCAGTGCAGGGCGCGCTCCAGGTTAGCTGCTGCCCCGGGAATGCCACGGGAGCTGGCCATGTCCAACAGTTCTCTTACTGCAAGCACAACAAAAAACCCACCGAAAGTCAGCCTTGAGGCCAGCAAGGGCAAAGACTGCCATGCAAGGCAGAAGGAAAGGCCGGGAGCTAAAGACAGCAGCTTGGAGAGTATGAAAAGGAGAGCAAAGCCAGGGCCAGCTGAACCAAGGGCCCACGCAGTGCTGGCTCTCCCTCCAAAGCAGCTTCTGTAAGAAGAAGTGGGGGCCAATCTCCGCTCTTCCAGTGGCAGACGGCCCTGACCAATTTGGAGAGCAAGGTGCTTGCTCTTTCTCCTTGCCTCTAACACTTCTACATGGGAAGATGGGCGAGACAAGGAGAGAAGCAGAGCCTGCAAAAGGCTGCCTTTTTACGCAAAAGGAGCCTTTTAAAGACCCAAGTAGCTCAGGGGTGGAAGAAAAGCTTGAAGCAAAGCTACCTCTGTCAGGTTTTTCCATGTCAGAGTCATCCTCCCCCCAGGGCTTCCAGACCAGGGTTGCAGGCTCTTCATCCTCACTTGGTGCTCTGCTCTGCAGCTCTGGCAGCTCAGCCTGAAAGTCGCTGCCAACATTGATGTGTCTAAAGGAAGAAGGAGGTGGAGGTGAGAAAGGCAAGTGGTCAAGAGAGCCTTCCTGTGCACCCACAGGCTTGAACCAATGCCACCCTGACTCTGAAAGAGCAGTTCTCCTCCTCGCCATTCCTCCAGTTTGCTGTCCTTTAACCCTATGCCAAAACTCACGGCTGAATCTGGGCTCTTGCTTTCCTTTTCATTGTGCCTCTCCTTTCCACCTGAAAGAGATCAAAGCAATGCTCCAGTTAAAAATCCTTCCTTCTCATCCTCATCATTGCAAAGCCCGAGCTCCTGTGTCCCAGCTCCTTTTCTTTGCTGTCATTGCCGCCTTTTTGACATGGAATGTCCTAGGCAGGACCCTCTAGCAGTCAGCAGCTTCCTCAGGAGGGCAAGCACAAGGCCATGCACTACTCTCTTCACTCCCGGGGCCACTGAGAAGAGCCCAGACAATGGCAGGGGAGATGTGCCAGTGCAGGCTTAGGTTGGATAGAAGGAAAAGGTTCTTCAGCCAGAGGCTGCTTGGGCACTGCAACAGCCTCCCCAGGGAAGGGGGCACAGCACCAAGCCTGACTGAGCTCCAAAAGTGTTTGGACACTGCTCTTGGGCACAGGCTGTGATTGTTGAGGCTGCCCTGGGCAGGCCCTGGACTTGGGCTCAGTGATCTTTGAGAATCCCTTCCAAGCCAGGAAATTCTGTGCTACTGTGATTGTGCTCTTGAGGAGATGGCATTTGACGGCCGCCCCTGAGCATGAGGTAGAACCAGCCCTACGTGCACTGGAAAAAGAATCTATAAAGATATTAAAATAGCATGGATCTATAAGCCATGGAACTACGTCAGTATATAAGAATTGCTGATCCCAGATGGTTTTTGAAGTTGAAAGCCTGTGTTTGAGGAGAAGCCCAGTCAAATGCTTCTATGCCCTGAAGGACAGGGATGCCAGAGGAGAAGTGCCATCATTCTGGTGTTTGAAGCTTTGGAGCGGGTGTGAGCAGAGTCAGGGCATAAGGGGATTTGTTGACACTGAAGCCCTGAAGTGCTCAGCCACAAACAATTTGTTTTGGGGTCAGCACAAGATAGTTTGAGGACTGAAATGGGTGCCAAGAACTTTTAATCAGGTCATCCGTGGACGAGGATCTGCAACTGCACTGGGACACCTCTCTAGGTCCTCTATGGAAAGGTCTGTGTTTCCCCTGGAGGCAACATGATTCCTTCAGAAGCTGCAGCCTGCTTTCACGTGGAAGCTCGTCTGGGGAAAGTGAGCACGCAGCCTGTGTGTCGTGCTTGGTGGGAGAGGCAGCTGGAGCCTCCTGCCCCTGTGCTAGTGCTTTGAGGGCAAACGGGGATTTTCTTACCTTGGACGGTTCCCAAGTGCTCTGGGGATGCCCGGAGGCAGACGAGGAGACCAGGACGTCGGTGCAGAGGCCGGGTCTGGCGCTGAGTGCAGAAGGCGGCTGGTCAGGGACAGCCCAGGAGCTGATCCTGCAGCTGCTGCTCCAGCGCTGCTCCACCAGCGTTCCAGCAAGGGCCGCAGGAGCAGGAGACAACGACAGTTGCTATGGGCACAGCCCAACATTCCATCTAGAACCCCAGGGGAGCCATGGGACAGAAAGAGGCATGGGCCGCCTCTGGCCCTTGTACTTCTTCTGCTGCAAGTTTGCTCTGAGAAGCTTCCCATGGGGCCTTTTCTCCTCAGTCGTCTGATGAGACGGGCAAAAGCAGTGCAGGGACAGCCCTGGGTCTTCCCGGTGCTTCTCTGCAAGGTGCCTCCAGCTGAACGTGCACAGGAGCCTGCCTCTGTGCAAGGGCCCAGACCTCATCTCCTGCCCTGGAGAACCAGAAGGGCTCCTCCCACTGGCTCTCCTCCAGCTCTGAGAGGAGCTGGAATTTGCAAGTTGTCCAGCGCAGAGCCAACTCCAGAGCTTCCTCTCAAAGTGGAGCCATTCATCCTGCCCCCTTTCTCAATTCTCCTTTTGCTGCCCAATAATGTCACTGCATGTTTTCCCTCCTTTGGGCCTCTGAGCTGGTCTCTCACCTCATCACTCCTCCCTTGAAACTTGGAGAAACAGGATGTTTTTCAGGGCAACTGATGGGGACACACACACACACACAGGGACAGCACACGGGCATTTCTCTAGCAAACATTCATGCAGAATTTCTATAGCCCTCTTCCAGCTCCCTTGGAGAAGCTCGGTGTTTGTCCCCAAAAGACTCTGCCATTCCTCTAAGAAAGCAACACTAACAGAATTCCCTTTCCACACTGCTGGCCTTCACATTGGTTTTAATGCCTAGATCCCAGATATGACAAAACCCAGGCAGCTTTGCTGCTTTCCTGCCTGTCGTTAAGGAAAAGCAAATCTTGCTTCAGTCCCAATCTTGCTTCCTTCCCAGCCTGCACGTTAGCCACTGGCCAGCAAACTGAGGGGGCAGCTGGAACAAGTCCCACTGCAAGGCAGATACTTTGTAGCATCCAAAGCCCACCTGCACCGCCTCCATCAGACAAGGGCAAGCTTCCCTCGGCTTCCCAGAAGCAGCCTGGCAATTGCCCCCTCCCTCGCCCCCTCTCCACCCTCCACAGCCCCTGCCACCAAAGCCTTGCTAGGCAGGGCCATTTGCTGGCCTCGAAGAAAGAGTGCCTTTGATTCTTCTTTGGCGCAAGTGCCCGAGCTGTGAGAAGTCAGAGGATAATGATCACACCCGCTCTGCTTTAGCTAAGGAGATTGCTGGAGGCCCAGAGCGGGACACTGGTCCTTTCGAGAGAAACTGAAACTGAACTAGCCATGCCTTTGTGGCGCATGCGGATAGGAATTGGATAGAATCGGAGGGCTTAGAAACGTCCTCCAAGGTGGTCAGCTCCATCAGTCCCCCAAAATGAAACAAAGTTATGTTGCTGGGCTCCAAAAAGGACTAAAGCCGCTGCTTTTATGCCAGAAAATATGGTGAGACCAGACCACTCATCTAGATCCAATTCCGTGAATTAAACAAAGCCTCCCTTTCCACTCCCAGCTGAGATGTTGAGGAATCAAAGGCTGAAGCCCCAGCCTTATTTCACTGGCAGTAAAGGAGACACACCTCAGTAAGTCCTGCCAGCTGAGCAAGGGGCTGGGCCTGGGGGAGGTGGCGCCTGCCCAGATTCTTCTCTCAGGGCAAGTGCCGTCTTTGCAACACCAGGCAAATGGAACAAACATTGCCGGAGTGTTTTCATACAGACAAAAAGACAAAATGGAACAAACTTTGGTTTAATGATAAAGACCCATTGGCTCTCAACAAAGGCAAAATGACAAAAGGCAGAGCATAGACAACACCCAACCTTTGAAATTTATTGATAAATCTAATAAAACTATTGAATCTTGAATAATACTAATGGATCTTAACGACTAAATTGAGGAGATTCCTATCATGTCAACTAACTAAGTAGAAGATTAAACTACCCTAAAAGCTTAAAAAACAGTCCTATTCCTATCTAGTCCTATTGATACCTAACTCTTGCTAGCCCTGGACAACCTGCAGGGTTGTCTAATTTGGTCTTTTCTTCTTGGCGAGAGGCTCTGCTGCCTTCCGAGGCCGATGTCTTCTCCTGTGGTTGTTCCTTTCCTTCACGGTTTCAAACACCCTGCAAGATAGGAAACAAACCATCCATTGCTCACTTTAGTACACACCATGAAACCAAGTGCCGAGATCTCCGTTTGAGTAGGAATTTCTGTCTTTTCGGGCAGTGGCACATTTGTGAATTGATCAGCACCATGAGTCTGATGGTTCTACTTTCAATGCCTTGAAATGTCTTCCTCCTTTTGCTGCATCCTCTTTTGAATTTGATCAGCAGCATCAAACCAAGCTTTGATGGATCTATTCCTACTTGTATGAACTGTGTCTTGTTGGGGCACGGCAAGGTTTCATTGTGAAGGCTGGGTTTTACCTAAGCTCTTTGGGTTTGAGGTGGGTGTTAAGCTTGACCACGGCTGCCGGGGGCGATGCTGCAAGTGCCCCCAGCTTCCCCTGCGGTGCCTTTGAAAAGGGTCAGCCCGTTTTAGTCCAAAGGCGCAGCTTTGAGCAGAAAGAGGAGGAACTTACGCACCGTTTGCACTGCCCGCAGGGAAAGGGGCCTCCCGCCGAGCGGGGCGGCTGGCGCGCTTGGCAGCAGGGACACTCGGCGCTGCGAGCCCTCTTGCGGCTTCTCTTCCCTGTCTCCCCGTTCTCCTTTCTGGGAGGGCTTTTCCTCCTCTTTGCTTTGCCCACACTCTGGAAATCAAAGAGTCCTTATCAATGCTTCCTTCCTCTCACAAAGCTGGAAATCAGAGCATCCAGCACAAAAATCTATCGGCCTAAGCAAATCCTTCCAGACCCTCAAGAGCTGAGAAAACGGCTGCCTTTGCCAATGGGCTGCGGCGGGCTGCCAACCCAGAGCTTGGAGGAAAATACTCCTCTTTTCTACAGGCCAAAGGGGTGGGATAAATACCTGCCTATTTAGAGCTCTACATTTCTTATTTCTACCTTTCTGCCTAACATCTATTTCTCTCTGCTTTTCCTCCACAAATGTCTAGGCAATGGCATTTAAATTCAGTCCAATTAGGGTAGACACATGGTTAGCCATTTTCTAGTCCCAAAATAATCTCCCTCCCTGTCTCTCTCTCTCTCTCTCTCACATGATGTGAAGCAAATTGCTCTTTGCCGGTAAGGAAAGTTTTAGGGGAGCCACGGCACCGGCAGCTCCTTCTTGGGGAGTATGCTGCGATGCTAGAAAAACTCCCTGAAAATCTGCAGCATATCCACAAAGGCAGCCTGGATTGCTGATGTCAGCAAGCAGTGGGGAATTAAGGGTCTGATTGGAGTCAGCGAGGGTGCCAGCCCTTGAGAAGCCCATCTGTAGAGAGTCAAAGCCCATTTTGGTGGCGCTGCTGCTTCCTTGGGTCAAAGTTAGGCTCCAGAATTGCATACTTCAGGGCAGCAGCACAAGGAAGCCCCGGGCAGCATCTGCTGTGCCTTTCCCAGCGCATGGGACGATGTGATCCTGGCAAAGGGGCGTCTGGCATGGCTCGCCAGCAGCTTTTCTCCCCTTCTGCCAGTTTCTCGACCTTCCTGGCACGTCTCGATTTTCTTGCCCCTCACCTGAGCCAGAGTGCTGGCAAGTTTATGCTCCTTTTTCCAGGAGTAGTAGTACTCCACACACTGTGCCACGGTCTTAGTCTGGATCTGTTGTGAAGAGAAAAAGAAGGAGTCGAAAATGGTGTCGGGTGCACTGGGGAAAAAGTAGAATATGGAGTGAACTAGGAAGGAAAAGCATGAAGTAAATGGAGTAGGGTGTAAAATGAAATCAACATGGGGAAAGAGAGGCATCATGCAATGTCTTAAACCGTGTATTCTGCTAGGTGGTAATACACGCAATGCACAGATCAACAACAAATCCATCTAGCACAGTTCTTCTTTCCCCGCTTCCTCCAGTTATGCCAGCACACCGTCTTGTGGAAGCAGCAGCAGACCTGTGCGACAAGTCTGACAGAAGAAAGCTTCATCTTCCAAAAGAGCTTGGAGAAAAGGGCTGGAGAGGCAGGATCATCCTTTTGACACAGGCTTTTGATGTCCCCTTTTGTTACTTCTTGAAGATACTTGGTACTTGAGAAGAGAGAGACTGAAGCCCAGGGCTTGTTCCCAGAAATAACCAAGCTTTCCTCCTGACGATCTGCTCGGGTAAAGAATGTCCCGTGGCTTTACCTGCTTCTGGATGAGATGAAAATCCTTGCCGTAGGTGTGGAAAGCCTTTTGGAAGGACTCCTTCTCCTCAGGTGTCCATCTATCAGAGCCTGGCAAGAAAAAGCAGCGGGTAGTAAACGCATCCCTTGATCCACACCAAGTAGATCCCACTGGCTGCCGAAAGAAAATGGTGGCAGGCCGTCATTCACGTGTGTGTACGTGTCTGCTCCCTCAGAAGGTCATGAAGACAAGAGCAGGCATTGCCGGGGAGAAGGATTGGAAAAGAAGTAAAGCTGAAGGACTAGATGCTGGTGCTTCCCCACCCGCAGAGGAGACAAGACCTTGTGCTGGTGTTAAGCACAATTGCTTTAAGCAGAAACCCTTGCCACAACAATGAAGGGGACGGCAGCATCTGTCAGGGACGCAAGAAGCTCTGCTTTGCTTACCTGCGTAATGATAATCAGCCATGGGGTGGCCTTGAGGTGTTGCAGGCCCCTCTGAGAGCAGCATCTCCAGAGCCTCCTGCAAGATCAAGAGGGAAGAGGCTTTAGCCGCCCCACCACATTAAAAATGAGCCAAAAAATCACAGGTGCTGCCTTGCAGCTACTTTGCCTCTCCAGACATTCAAGCGACTGTATCCCATGTGGGTGAAACACTGTCATTTGCTCCAAGTCCCTGGTTTTTGCTGCCCAACCCTTTGATCCTGGTCCCCGAGAGTGGCCTTTTGCTCACCAACCTAAGGATTTTGCTGCTCCTGCAGCCAGAATGGCCTCAGCTGACTGAGGCTTCTGGGAATTTCCCCTCCAAATGTCTTAGAGAAGCCAGCTCTCCAGGCCATTTACAAGGCAGCAGGACCTTCCGCCGCCGCCGCCGCCTCCAGGAGGGAGATTCTCCCTGCTGGAGCCCTTTGGGCTCAGCCCTGACGCAGCTGGAGGAGACACAGCAGGCAGCAAGTGCTCTGCTCCCTGTTAAGACCCTTCTTCAAAGAGCAGCCAGGAAAGGCTGTCCCAGTGCCCGGGCCCTCTGCATTCCCTGTGCCCTCTTCTCTGCGCCCAAACAGCCGCTTCTTACCGGAACGCTGCCGCGTGCCCGGTGCAGGCAGTGCAGGGCGCGCTCCAGGTTAGCTGCTGCCCCGGGAATGCCACGGGAGCTGGCCATGTCCAACAGTTCTCTTACTGCAAGCACAACAAAAAACCCACCGAAAGTCAGCCTTGAGGCCAGCAAGGGCAAAGACTGCCATGCAAGGCAGAAGGAAAGGCCGGGAGCTAAAGACAGCAGCTTGGAGAGTATGAAAAGGAGAGCAAAGCCAGGGCCAGCTGAACCAAGGGCCCACGCAGTGCTGGCTCTCCCTCCAAAGCAGCTTCTGTAAGAAGAAGTGGGGGCCAATCTCCGCTCTTCCAGTGGCAGACGGCCCTGACCAATTTGGAGAGCAAGGTGCTTGCTCTTGCTCCTTGCCTCTAACACTTCTACATGGGAAGATGGGCGAGACAAGGAGAGAAGCAGAGCCTGCAAAAGGCTGCCTTTTTACGCAAAAGGAGCCTTTTAAAGACCCAAGTAGCTCAGGGGTGGAAGAAAAGCTTGAAGCAAAGCTACCTCTGTCAGGTTTTTCCATGTCAGAGTCATCCTCCCCCCAGGGCTTCCAGACCAGGGTTGCAGGCTCTTCATCCTCACTTGGTGCTCTGCTCTGCAGCTCTGGCAGCTCAGCCTGAAAGTCGCTGCCAACATTGATGTGTCTAAAGGAAGAAGGAGGTGGAGGTGAGAAAGGCAAGTGGTCAAGAGAGCCTTCCTGTGCACCCACAGGCTTGAACCAATGCCACCCTGACTCTGAAAGAGCAGTTCTCCTCCTCGCCATTCCTCCAGTTTGCTGTCCTTTAACCCTATGCCAAAACTCACGGCTGAATCTGGGCTCTTGCTTTCCTTTTCATTGTGCCTCTCCTTTCCACCTGAAAGAGATCAAAGCAATGCTCCAGTTAAAAATCCTTCCTTCTCATCCTCATCATTGCAAAGCCCGAGCTCCTGTGTCCCAGCTCCTTTCTCTTTGCTGTCATTGCCGCCTTTTTGACATGGAATGTCCTAGGCAGGACCCTCTAGCAGTCAGCAGCTTCCTCAGGAGGGCAAGCACAAGGCCATGCACTACTCTCTTCACTCCCGGGGCCACTGAGAAGAGCACAGACAATGGCAGGGGAGATGTGCCAGTGCAGGCTTAGGTTGGATAGAAGGAAAAGGTTCTTCAGCCAGAGGCTGCTTGGGCACTGCAACAGCCTCCCCAGGGAAGGGGGCACAGCACCAAGCCTGACTGAGCTCCAAAAGTGTTTGGACACTGCTCTTGGGCACAGGCTGTGATTGTTGAGGCTGCCCTGGGCAGGCCCTGGACTTGGGCTCAGTGATCTTTGAGAATCCCTTCCAAGCCAGGAAATTCTGTGCTACTGTGATTGTGCTCTTGAGGAGATGGCATTTGACGGCCGCCCCTGAGCATGAGGTAGAACCAGCCCTACGTGCACTGGAAAAAGAATCTATAAAGATATTAAAATAGCATGGATCTATAAGCCATGGAACTACGTCAGTATATAAGAATTGCTGATCCCAGATGGTTTTTGAAGTTGAAAGCCTGTGTTTGAGGAGAAGCCCAGTCAAATGCTTCTATGCCCTGAACGACAGGGATGCCAGAGGAGAAGTGCCATCATTCTGGTGTTTGAAGCTTTGGAGCGGGTGTGAGCAGAGTCAGGGCATAAGGGGATTTGTTGACACTGAAGCCCTGAAGTGCTCAGCCACAAACAATTTGTTTTGGGGTCAGCACAAGATAGTTTGAGGACTGAAATGGGTGCCAAGAACTTTTAATCAGGTCATCCGTGGACGAGGATCTGCAACTGCACTGGGACACCTCTCTAGGTCCTCTATGGAAAGGTCTGTGTTTCCCCTGGAGGCAACATGATTCCTTCAGAAGCTGCAGCCTGCTTTCACGTGGAAGCTCGTCTGGGGAAAGTGAGCACGCAGCCTGTGTGTCGTGCTTGGTGGGAGAGGCAGCTGGAGCCTCCTGCCCCTGTGCTAGTGCTTTGAGGGCAAACGGGGATTTTCTTACCTTGGACGGTTCCCAAGTGCTCTGGGGATGCCCGGAGGCAGACGAGGAGACCAGGACGTCGGTGCAGAGGCCGGGTCTGGCGCTGAGTGCAGAAGGCGGCTGGTCAGGGACAGCCCAGGAGCTGATCCTGCAGCTGCTGCTCCAGCGCTGCTCCACCAGCGTTCCAGCAAGGGCCGCAGGAGCAGGAGACAACGACAGTTGCTATGGGCACAGCCCAACATTCCATCTAGAACCCCAGGGCAGCCATGGGACAGAAAGAGGCATGGGCCGCCTCTGGCCCTTGTACTTCTTCTGCTGCAAGTTTGCTCTGAGAAGCTTCCCATGGGGCCTTTTCTCCTCAGTCGTCTGATGAGACGGGCAAAAGCAGTGCAGGGACAGCCCTGGGTCTTCCCGGTGCTTCTCTGCAAGGTGCCTCCAGCTGAACGTGCACAGGAGCCTGCCTCTGTGCAAGGGCCCAGACCTCATCTCCTGCCCTGGAGAACCAGAAGGGCTCCTCCCACTGGCTCTCCTCCAGCTCTGAGAGGAGCTGGAATTTGCAAGTTGTCCAGCGCAGAGCCAACTCCAGAGCTTCCTCTCAAAGTGGAGCCATTCATCCTGCCCCCTTTCTCAATTCTCCTTTTGCTGCCCAATAATGTCACTGCATGTTTTCCCTCCTTTGGGCCTCTGAGCTGGTCTCTCACCTCATCACTCCTCCCTTGAAACTTGGAGAAACAGGATGTTTTTCAGGGCAACTGATGGGGACACACACACACACACAGGGACAGCACACGGGCATTTCTCTAGCAAACATTCATGCAGAATTTCTATAGCCCTCTTCCAGCTCCCTTGGAGAAGCTCGGTGTTTGTCCCCAAAAGACTCTGCCATTCCTCTAAGAAAGCAACACTAACAGAATTCCCTTTCCACACTGCTGGCCTTCACATTGGTTTTAATGCCTAGATCCCAGATATGACAAAACCCAGGCAGCTTTGCTGCTTTCCTGCCTGTCGTTAAGGAAAAGCAAATCTTGCTTCAGTCCCAATCTTGCTTCCTTCCCAGCCTGCACGTTAGCCACTGGCCAGCAAACTGAGGGGGCAGCTGGAACAAGTCCCACTGCAAGGCAGATACTTTGTAGCATCCAAAGCCCACCTGCACCGCCTCCATCAGACAAGGGCAAGCTTCCCTCGGCTTCCCAGAAGCAGCCTGGCAATTGCCCCCTCCCTCGCCCCCTCTCCACCCTCCACAGCCCCTGCCACCAAAGCCTTGCTAGGCAGGGCCATTTGCTGGCCTCGAAGAAAGAGTGCCTTTGATTCTTCTTTGGCGCAAGTGCCCGAGCTGTGAGAAGTCAGAGGATAATGATCACACCCGCTCTGCTTTAGCTAAGGAGATTGCTGGAGGCCCAGAGCGGGACACTGGTCCTTTCGAGAGAAACTGAAACTGAACTAGCCATGCCTTTGTGGCGCATGCGATAGGAATTGGATAGAATCGGAGGGCTTAGAAACGTCCTCCAAGGTGGTCAGCTCCATCAGTCCCCCAAAATGAAACAAAGTTATGTTGCTGGGCTCCAAAAAGGACTAAAGCCGCTGCTTTTATGCCAGAAAATATGGTGAGACCAGACCACTCATCTAGATCCAATTCCGTGAATTAAACAAAGCCTCCCTTTCCACTCCCAGCTGAGATGTTGAGGAATCAAAGGCTGAAGCCCCAGCCTTATTTCACTGGCAGTAAAGGAGACACACCTCAGTAAGTCCTGCCAGCTGAGCAAGGGGCTGGGCCCTGGGGAGGTGGCGCCTGCCCAGATTCTTCTCTCAGGGCAAGTGCCGTCTTTGCAACACCAGGCAAATGGAACAAACATTGCCGAGTGTTTTCATACAGACAAAAAGACAAAATGGAACAAACTTTGGTTTAATGATAAAGACCCATTGGCTCTCAACAAAGGCAAAATGACAAAAGGCAGAGCATAGACAACACCCAACCTTTGAAATTTATTGATAAATCTAATAAAACTATTGAATCTTGAATAATACTAATGGATCTTAACGACTACATTGAGGAGATTCCTATCATGTCAACTAACTAAGTAGAAGATTAAACTACCCTAAAAGCTTAAAAAACAGTCCTATTCCTATCTAGTCCTATTGATACCTAACTCTTGCTAGCCCTGGACAACCTGCAGGGTTGTCTAATTTGGTCTTTTCTTCTTGGCGAGAGGCTCTGCTGCCTTCCGAGGCCGATGTCTTCTCCTGTGTTTGTTCCTTTCCTTCACGGTTTCAAACACCCTGCAAGATAGGAAACAAACCATCCATTGCTCACTTTAGTACACACCATGAAACCAAGTGCCGAGATCTCCGTTTGAGTAGGAATTTCTGTCTTTTCGGGCAGTGGCACATTTGTGAATTGATCAGCACCATGAGTCTGATCGTTCTACTTTCAATGCCTTGAAATGTCTTCCTCCTTTTGCTGCATCCTCTTTTGAATTTGATCAGCAGCATCAAACCAAGCTTTGATGGATCTATTCCTACTTGTATGAACTGTGTCTTGTTGGGGCACGGCAAGGTTTCATTGTGAAGGCTGGGTTTTACCTAAGCTCTTTGGGTTTGAGGTGGGTGTTAAGCTTGACCACGGCTGCCGGGGGCGATGCTGCAAGTGCCCCCAGCTTCCCCTGCGGTGCCTTTGAAAAGGGTCAGCCCTGTTTTAGTCCAAAGGCGCAGCTTTGAGCAGAAAGAGGAGGAACTTACGCACCGTTTGCACTGCCCGCAGGGAAAGGGGCCTCCCGCCGAGCGGGGCGGCTGGCGCGCTTGGCAGCAGGGACACTCGGCGCTGCGAGCCCTCTTGCGGCTTCTCTTCCCTGTCTCCCCGTTCTCCTTTCTGGGAGGGCTTTTCCTCCTCTTTGCTTTGCCCACACTCTGGAAATCAAAGAGTCCTTATCAATGCTTCCTTCCTCTCACAAAGCTGGAAATCAGAGCATCCAGCACAAAAATCTATCGGCCTAAGCAAATCCTTCCAGACCCTCAAGAGCTGAGAAAACGGCTGCCTTTGCCAATGGGCTGCGGCGGGCTGCCAACCCAGAGCTTGGAGGAAAATACTCCTCTTTTCTACAGGCCAAAGGGGTGGGATAAATACCTGCCTATTTAGAGCTCTACATTTCTTATTTCTACCTTTCTGCCTAACATCTATTTCTCTCTGCTTTTCCTCCACAAATGTCTAGGCAATGGCATTTAATTCAGTCCAATTAGGGTAGACACATGGTTAGCCATTTTCTAGTCCCAAAATAATCTCCCTCCCTGTTTCTCTCTTTCTCTCTTCACATGATGTGAAGCAAATTGCTCTTTGCCGGTAAGGAAAGTTTTAGGGGAGCCACGGCACCGGCAGCTCCTTCTTGGGGAGTATGCTGCGATGCTAGAAAAACTCCCTGAAAATCTGCAGCATATCCACAAAGGCAGCCTGGATTGCTGATGTCACAAGCAGTGGGGAATTAAGGGTCTGATTGGAGTCAGCGAGGGTGCCAGCCCTTGGAAGCCATCTGTAGAGAGTCAAAGCCATTTTGGTGGCGCTGCTGCTTCCTTGGGTCAAAGTTAGGCTCCAGAATTGCATACTTCAGGGCAGCAGCACAAGGAAGCCCGGGCAGATCTGCTGTGCCTTTCCCAGCGCATGGGACGATGTGATCCTGGCAAAGGGGCGTCTGGCAGGGCTCGCCAGCAGCTTTCTCCCTTTTCCAGGATCACATCGTCCCATGCGCTGGGAAAGGCACAGCAGATGCTGCCCGGGGCTTCCTTGTGTGCTGCCCTGAAGTATGCAATTCTGGAGCCTAACTTTGACCAGGAACAGCAGCGCCACCAAAAATGGGCTTTGACTCTCTACAGATGGGCTTCTCAAGGGCTGGCACCCTCGCTGACTCCAATCAGACCCTTAATTCCCCACTGCTTGCTGACATCAGCAATCCAGGCTGCCTTTGTGGATATGCTGCAGATTTTCAGGGAGTTTTTCTAGCATCGCAGCATACTCCCCAAGAAGGAGCTGCGGTGCCGTGGCTCCCCTAAAACTTTCCTTACCGGCAAAGAGCAATTTGCTTCACATCATGTGAGAGAGAGAGAGAGAGAGAGACAGGGAGGGAGATTATTTTGGGGACTAGAAAATGGCTAACCATGTGTCTACCCTAATTGGACTGAATTTAAATGCCATTGCCTAGACATTTGTGGAGGAAAAGCAGAGAGAAATAGATGTTAGGCAGAAAGGTAGAAATAAGAAATGTAGAGCTCTAAATAGGCAGGTATTTATCCACCCCTTTGGCCTGTAGAAAAGAGGAGTATTTTCCTCCAAGCTCTGGGTTGGCAGCCCGCCGCAGCCCATTGGCAAAGGCAGCCGTTTTCTCAGCTCTTGAGGGTCTGGAAGGATTTGCTTAGGCCGATAGATTTTTGTGCTGGATGCTCTGATTTCCAGCTTTGTGAGAGGAAGGAAGCATTGATAAGGACTCTTTGATTTCCAGAGTGTGGCAAAGCAAAGAGGAGGAAAAGCCCTCCCAGAAAGGAGAACGGGGAGACAGGGAAGAGAAGCCGCAAGAGGGCTCGCAGCGCCGAGTGTCCCTGCTGCCAAGCGCGCCAGCCGCCCCGCTCGGCGGGAGGCCCCTTTCCCTGCGGGCAGTGCAAACGGTGCGTAAGTTCCTCCTCTTTCTGCTCAAAGCTGCGCCTTTGGACTAAAACGGCTGACCCTTTTCAAAGGCACCGCAGGGGAAGCTGGGGGCACTTGCAGCATCGCCCCCGGCAGCCGTGGTCAAGCTTAACACCCACCTCAAACCCAAAGAGCTTAGGTAAAACCCAGCCTTCACAATGAAACCTTGCCGTGCCCCAACAAGACACAGTTCATACAAGTAGGAATAGATCCATCAAAGCTTGGTTTGATGCTGCTGATCAAATTCAAAAGAGGATGCAGCAAAAGGAGGAAGACATTTCAAGGCATTGAAAGTAGAACCATCAGACTCATGGTGCTGATCAATTCACAAATGTGCCACTGCCCGAAAAGACAGAAATTCCTACTCAAACGGAGATCTCGGCACTTGGTTTCATGGTGTGTACTAAAGTGAGCAATGGATGGTTTGTTTCCTATCTTGCAGGGTGTTTGAAACCGTGAAGGAAAGGAACAACCACAGGAGAAGACATCGGCCTCGGAAGGCAGCAGAGCCTCTCGCCAAGAAGAAAAGACCAAATTAGACAACCCTGCAGGTTGTCCAGGGCTAGCAAGAGTTAGGTATCAATAGGACTAGATAGGAATAGGACTGTTTTTTAAGCTTTTAGGGTAGTTTAATCTTCTACTTAGTTAGTTGACATGATAGGAATCTCCTCAATTTAGTCGTTAAGATCCATTAGTATTATTCAAGATTCAATAGTTTTATTAGATTTATCAATAAATTTCAAAGGTTGGGTGTTGTCTATGCTCTGCCTTTTGTCATTTTGCCTTTGTTGAGAGCCAATGGGTCTTTATCATTAAACCAAAGTTTGTTCCATTTTGTCTTTTTGTCTGTATGAAAACACTCGGCAATGTTTGTTCCATTTGCCTGGTGTTGCAAAGACGGCACTTGCCCTGAGAGAAGAATCTGGGCAGGCGCCACCTCCCCAGGCCCAGCCCCTTGCTCAGCTGGCAGGACTTACTGAGGTGTGTCTCCTTTACTGCCAGTGAAATAAGGCTGGGGCTTCAGCCTTTGATTCCTCAACATCTCAGCTGGGAGTGGAAAGGGAGGCTTTGTTTAATTCACGGAATTGGATCTAGATGAGTGGTCTGGTCTCACCATATTTTCTGGCATAAAAGCAGCGGCTTTAGTCCTTTTTGGAGCCCAGCAACATAACTTTGTTTCATTTTGGGGGACTGATGGAGCTGACCACCTTGGAGGACGTTTCTAAGCCCTCCGATTCTATCCAATTCCTATCGCATGCGCCACAAAGGCATGGCTAGTTCAGTTTCAGTTTCTCTCGAAAGGACCAGTGTCCCGCTCTGGGCCTCCAGCAATCTCCTTAGCTAAAGCAGAGCGGGTGTGATCATTATCCTCTGACTTCTCACAGCTCGGGCACTTGCGCCAAAGAAGAATCAAAGGCACTCTTTCTTCGAGGCCAGCAAATGGCCCTGCCTAGCAAGGCTTTGGTGGCAGGGGCTGTGGAGGGTGGAGAGGGGGCGAGGGAGGGGGCAATTGCCAGGCTGCTTCTGGGAAGCCGAGGGAAGCTTGCCCTTGTCTGATGGAGGCGGTGCAGGTGGGCTTTGGATGCTACAAAGTATCTGCCTTGCAGTGGGACTTGTTCCAGCTGCCCCCTCAGTTTGCTGGCCAGTGGCTAACGTGCAGGCTGGGAAGGAAGCAAGATTGGGACTGAAGCAAGATTTGCTTTTCCTTAACGACAGGCAGGAAAGCAGCAAAGCTGCCTGGGTTTTGTCATATCTGGGATCTAGGCATTAAAACCAATGTGAAGGCCAGCAGTGTGGAAAGGGAATTCTGTTAGTGTTGCTTTCTTAGAGGAATGGCAGAGTCTTTTGGGGACAAACACCGAGCTTCTCCAAGGGAGCTGGAAGAGGGCTATAGAAATTCTGCATGAATGTTTGCTAGAGAAATGCCCGTGTGCTGTCCCTGTGTGTGTGTGTGTGTCCCCATCAGTTGCCCTGAAAAACATCCTGTTTCTCCAAGTTTCAAGGGAGGAGTGATGAGGTGAGAGACCAGCTCAGAGGCCCAAAGGAGGGAAAACATGCAGTGACATTATTGGGCAGCAAAAGGAGAATTGAGAAAGGGGGCAGGATGAATGGCTCCACTTTGAGAGGAAGCTCTGGAGTTGGCTCTGCGCTGGACAACTTGCAAATTCCAGCTCCTCTCAGAGCTGGAGGAGAGCCAGTGGGAGGAGCCCTTCTGGTTCTCCAGGGCAGGAGATGAGGTCTGGGCCCTTGCACAGAGGCAGGCTCCTGTGCACGTTCAGCTGGAGGCACCTTGCAGAGAAGCACCGGGAAGACCCAGGGCTGTCCCTGCACTGCTTTTGCCCGTCTCATCAGACGACTGAGGAGAAAAGGCCCCATGGGAAGCTTCTCAGAGCAAACTTGCAGCAGAAGAAGTACAAGGGCCAGAGGCGGCCCATGCCTCTTTCTGTCCCATGGCTCCCCTGGGGTTCTAGATGGAATGTTGGGCTGTGCCCATAGCAACTGTCGTTGTCTCCTGCTCCTGCGGCCCTTGCTGGAACGCTGGTGGAGCAGCGCTGGAGCAGCAGCTGCAGGATCAGCTCCTGGGCTGTCCCTGACCAGCCGCCTTCTGCACTCAGCGCCAGACCCGGCCTCTGCACCGACGTCCTGGTCTCCTCGTCTGCCTCCGGGCATCCCCAGAGCACTTGGGAACCGTCCAAGGTAAGAAAATCCCCGTTTGCCCTCAAAGCACTAGCACAGGGGCAGGAGGCTCCAGCTGCCTCTCCCACCAAGCACGACACACAGGCTGCGTGCTCACTTTCCCCAGACGAGCTTCCACGTGAAAGCAGGCTGCAGCTTCTGAAGGAATCATGTTGCCTCCAGGGGAAACACAGACCTTTCCATAGAGGACCTAGAGAGGTGTCCCAGTGCAGTTGCAGATCCTCGTCCACGGATGACCTGATTAAAAGTTCTTGGCACCCATTTCAGTCCTCAAACTATCTTGTGCTGACCCCAAAACAAATTGTTTGTGGCTGAGCACTTCAGGGCTTCAGTGTCAACAAATCCCCTTATGCCCTGACTCTGCTCACACCCGCTCCAAAGCTTCAAACACCAGAATGATGGCACTTCTCCTCTGGCATCCCTGTCCTTCAGGGCATAGAAGCATTTGACTGGGCTTCTCCTCAAACACAGGCTTTCAACTTCAAAAACCATCTGGGATCAGCAATTCTTATATACTGACGTAGTTCCATGGCTTATAGATCCATGCTATTTTAATATCTTTATAGATTCTTTTTCCAGTGCACGTAGGGCTGGTTCTACCTCATGCTCAGGGGCGGCCGTCAAATGCCATCTCCTCAAGAGCACAATCACAGTAGCACAGAATTTCCTGGCTTGGAAGGGATTCTCAAAGATCACTGAGCCCAAGTCCAGGGCCTGCCCAGGGCAGCCTCAACAATCACAGCCTGTGCCCAAGAGCAGTGTCCAAACACTTTTGGAGCTCAGTCAGGCTTGGTGCTGTGCCCCCTTCCCTGGGGAGGCTGTTGCAGTGCCCAAGCAGCCTCTGGCTGAAGAACCTTTTCCTTCTATCCAACCTAAGCCTGCACTGGCACATCTCCCCTGCCATTGTCTGGGCTCTTCTCAGTGGCCCCGGGAGTGAAGAGAGTAGTGCATGGCCTTGTGCTTGCCCTCCTGAGGAAGCTGCTGACTGCTAGAGGGTCCTGCCTAGGACATTCCATGTCAAAAAGGCAATGACAGCAAAGAGAAAGGAGCTGGGACACAGGAGCTCGGGCTTTGCAATGATGAGGATGAGAAGGAAGGATTTTTAACTGGAGCATTGCTTTGATCTCTTTCAGGTGGAAAGGAGAGGCACAATGAAAAGGAAAGCAAGAGCCCAGATTCAGCCGTGAGTTTTGGCATAGGGTTAAAGGACAGCAAACTGGAGGAATGGCGAGGAGGAGAACTGCTCTTTCAGAGTCAGGGTGGCATTGGTTCAAGCCTGTGGGTGCACAGGAAGGCTCTCTTGACCACTTGCCTTTCTCACCTCCACCTCCTTCTTCCTTTAGACACATCAATGTTGGCAGCGACTTTCAGGCTGAGCTGCCAGAGCTGCAGAGCAGAGCACCAAGTGAGGATGAAGAGCCTGCAACCCTGGTCTGGAAGCCCTGGGGGGAGGATGACTCTGACATGGAAAAACCTGACAGAGGTAGCTTTGCTTCAAGCTTTTCTTCCACCCCTGAGCTACTTGGGTCTTTAAAAGGCTCCTTTTGCGTAAAAAGGCAGCCTTTTGCAGGCTCTGCTTCTCTCCTTGTCTCGCCCATCTTCCCATGTAGAAGTGTTAGAGGCAAGGAGCAAGAGCAAGCACCTTGCTCTCCAAATTGGTCAGGGCCGTCTGCCACTGGAAGAGCGGAGATTGGCCCCCACTTCTTCTTACAGAAGCTGCTTTGGAGGGAGAGCCAGCACTGCGTGGGCCCTTGGTTCAGCTGGCCCTGGCTTTGCTCTCCTTTTCATACTCTCCAAGCTGCTGTCTTTAGCTCCCGGCCTTTCCTTCTGCCTTGCATGGCAGTCTTTGCCCTTGCTGGCCTCAAGGCTGACTTTCGGTGGGTTTTTTGTTGTGCTTGCAGTAAGAGAACTGTTGGACATGGCCAGCTCCCGTGGCATTCCCGGGGCAGCAGCTAACCTGGAGCGCGCCCTGCACTGCCTGCACCGGGCACGCGGCAGCGTTCCGGTAAGAAGCGGCTGTTTGGGCGCAGAGAAGAGGGCACAGGGAATGCAGAGGGCCCGGGCACTGGGACAGCCTTTCCTGGCTGCTCTTTGAAGAAGGGTCTTAACAGGGAGCAGAGCACTTGCTGCCTGCTGTGTCTCCTCCAGCTGCGTCAGGGCTGAGCCCAAAGGGCTCCAGCAGGGAGAATCTCCCTCCTGGAGGCGGCGGCGGCGGCGGAAGGTCCTGCTGCCTTGTAAATGGCCTGGAGAGCTGGCTTCTCTAAGACATTTGGAGGGGAAATTCCCAGAAGCCTCAGTCAGCTGAGGCCATTCTGGCTGCAGGAGCAGCAAAATCCTTAGGTTGGTGAGCAAAAGGCCACTCTCGGGGACCAGGATCAAAGGGTTGGGCAGCAAAAACCAGGGACTTGGAGCAAATGACAGTGTTTCACCCACATGGGATACAGTCGCTTGAATGTCTGGAGAGGCAAAGTAGCTGCAAGGCAGCACCTGTGATTTTTTGGCTCATTTTTAATGTGGTGGGGCGGCTAAAGCCTCTTCCCTCTTGATCTTGCAGGAGGCTCTGGAGATGCTGCTCTCAGAGGGGCCTGCAACACCTCAAGGCCACCCCATGGCTGATTATCATTACGCAGGTAAGCAAAGCAGAGCTTCTTGCGTCCCTGACAGATGCTGCCGTCCCCTTCATTGTTGTGGCAAGGGTTTCTGCTTAAAGCAATTGTGCTTAACACCAGCACAAGGTCTTGTCTCCTCTGCGGGTGGGGAAGCACCAGCATCTAGTCCTTCAGCTTTACTTCTTTTCCAATCCTTCTCCCCGGGCAATGCCTGCTCTTGTCTTCATGACCTTCTGAGGGAGCAGACACGTACACACACGTGAATGACGGCCTGCCACCATTTTCTTTCGGCAGCCAGTGGGATCTACTTGGTGTGGATCAAGGGATGCGTTTACTACCCGCTGCTTTTTCTTGCCAGGCTCTGATAGATGGACACCTGAGGAGAAGGAGTCCTTCCAAAAGGCTTTCCACACCTACGGCAAGGATTTTCATCTCATCCAGAAGCAGGTAAAGCCACGGGACATTCTTTACCCGAGCAGATCGTCAGGAGGAAAGCTTGGTTATTTCTGGGAACAAGCACTGGGCTTCAGTCTCTCTCTTCTCAAGTACCAAGTATCTTCAAGAAGTAACAAAAGGGGACATCAAAAGCCTGTGTCAAAAGGATGATCCTGCCTCTCCAGCCCTTTTCTCCAAGCTCTTTTGGAAGATGAAGCTTTCTTCTGTCAGACTTGTCGCACAGGTCTGCTGCTGCTTCCACAAGACGGTGTGCTGGCATAACTGGAGGGAAGCGGGGAAAGAAGAACTGTGCTAGATGGATTTGTTGTTGATCTGTGCATTGCGTGTATTACCACCTAGCAGAATACACGGTTTAAGACATTGCATGATGCCTCTCTTTCCCCATGTTGATTTCATTTTACACCCTACTCCATTTACTTCATGCTTTTCCTTCCTAGTTCACTCCATATTCTACTTTTTCCCCAGTGCACCCGACACCATTTTCGACTCCTTCTTTTTCTCTTCACAACAGATCCAGACTAAGACCGTGGCACAGTGTGTGGAGTACTACTACTCCTGGAAAAAGGAGCATAAACTTGCCAGCACTCTGGCTCAGGTGAGGGGCAAGAAAATCGAGACGTGCCAGGAAGGTCGAGAAACTGGCAGAAGGGGAGAAAAGCTGCTGGCGAGCCATGCCAGACGCCCCTTTGCCAGGATCACATCGTCCCATGCGCTGGGAAAGGCACAGCAGATGCTGCCCGGGGCTTCCTTGTGCTGCTGCCCTGAAGTATGCAATTCTGGAGCCTAACTTTGACCCAAGGAAGCAGCAGCGCCACCAAAATGGGCTTTGACTCTCTACAGATGGGCTTCTCAAGGGCTGGCACCCTCGCTGACTCCAATCAGACCCTTAATTCCCCACTGCTTGCTGACATCAGCAATCCAGGCTGCCTTTGTGGATATGCTGCAGATTTTCAGGGAGTTTTTCTAGCATCGCAGCATACTCCCCAAGAAGGAGCTGCCGGTGCCGTGGCTCCCCTAAAACTTTCCTTACCGGCAAAGAGCAATTTGCTTCACATCATGTGAGAGAGAGAGAGAGAGAGAGAGACAGGGAGGGAGATTATTTTGGGGACTAGAAAATGGCTAACCATGTGTCTACCCTAATTGGACTGAATTTAAATGCCATTGCCTAGACATTTGTGGAGGAAAAGCAGAGAGAAATAGATGTTAGGCAGAAAGGTAGAAATAAGAAATGTAGAGCTCTAAATAGGCAGGTATTTATCCCACCCCTTTGGCCTGTAGAAAAGAGGAGTATTTTCCTCCAAGCTCTGGGTTGGCAGCCCGCCGCAGCCCATTGGCAAAGGCAGCCGTTTTCTCAGCTCTTGAGGGTCTGGAAGGATTTGCTTAGGCCGATAGATTTTTGTGCTGGATGCTCTGATTTCCAGCTTTGTGAGAGGAAGGAAGCATTGATAAGGACTCTTTGATTTCCAGAGTGTGGGCAAAGCAAAGAGGAGGAAAAGCCCTCCCAGAAAGGAGAACGGGGAGACAGGGAAGAGAAGCCGCAAGAGGGCTCGCAGCGCCGAGTGTCCCTGCTGCCAAGCGCGCCAGCCGCCCCGCTCGGCGGGAGGCCCCTTTCCCTGCGGGCAGTGCAAACGGTGCGTAAGTTCCTCCTCTTTCTGCTCAAAGCTGCGCCTTTGGACTAAAACGGGCTGACCCTTTTCAAAGGCACCGCAGGGGAAGCTGGGGGCACTTGCAGCATCGCCCCCGGCAGCCGTGGTCAAGCTTAACACCCACCTCAAACCCAAAGAGCTTAGGTAAAACCCAGCCTTCACAATGAAACCTTGCCGTGCCCCAACAAGACACAGTTCATACAAGTAGGAATAGATCCATCAAAGCTTGGTTTGATGCTGCTGATCAAATTCAAAAGAGGATGCAGCAAAAGGAGGAAGACATTTCAAGGCATTGAAAGTAGAACCATCAGACTCATGGTGCTGATCAATTCACAAATGTGCCACTGCCCGAAAAGACAGAAATTCCTACTCAAACGGAGATCTCGGCACTTGGTTTCATGGTGTGTACTAAAGTGAGCAATGGATGGTTTGTTTCCTATCTTGCAGGGTGTTTGAAACCGTGAAGGAAAGGAACAACCACAGGAGAAGACATCGGCCTCGGAAGGCAGCAGAGCCTCTCGCCAAGAAGAAAAGACCAAATTAGACAACCCTGCAGGTTGTCCAGGGCTAGCAAGAGTTAGGTATCAATAGGACTAGATAGGAATAGGACTGTTTTTTAAGCTTTTAGGGTAGTTTAATCTTCTACTTAGTTAGTTGACATGATAGGAATCTCCTCAATTTAGTCGTTAAGATCCATTAGTATTATTCAAGATTCAATAGTTTTATTAGATTTATCAATAAATTTCAAAGGTTGGGTGTTGTCTATGCTCTGCCTTTTGTCATTTTGCCTTTGTTGAGAGCCAATGGGTCTTTATCATTAAACCAAAGTTTGTTCCATTTTGTCTTTTTGTCTGTATGAAAACACTCCGGCAATGTTTGTTCCATTTGCCTGGTGTTGCAAAGACGGCACTTGCCCTGAGAGAAGAATCTGGGCAGGCGCCACCTCCCCCAGGCCCAGCCCCTTGCTCAGCTGGCAGGACTTACTGAGGTGTGTCTCCTTTACTGCCAGTGAAATAAGGCTGGGGCTTCAGCCTTTGATTCCTCAACATCTCAGCTGGGAGTGGAAAGGGAGGCTTTGTTTAATTCACGGAATTGGATCTAGATGAGTGGTCTGGTCTCACCATATTTTCTGGCATAAAAGCAGCGGCTTTAGTCCTTTTTGGAGCCCAGCAACATAACTTTGTTTCATTTTGGGGGACTGATGGAGCTGACCACCTTGGAGGACGTTTCTAAGCCCTCCGATTCTATCCAATTCCTATCCGCATGCGCCACAAAGGCATGGCTAGTTCAGTTTCAGTTTCTCTCGAAAGGACCAGTGTCCCGCTCTGGGCCTCCAGCAATCTCCTTAGCTAAAGCAGAGCGGGTGTGATCATTATCCTCTGACTTCTCACAGCTCGGGCACTTGCGCCAAAGAAGAATCAAAGGCACTCTTTCTTCGAGGCCAGCAAATGGCCCTGCCTAGCAAGGCTTTGGTGGCAGGGGCTGTGGAGGGTGGAGAGGGGGCGAGGGAGGGGGCAATTGCCAGGCTGCTTCTGGGAAGCCGAGGGAAGCTTGCCCTTGTCTGATGGAGGCGGTGCAGGTGGGCTTTGGATGCTACAAAGTATCTGCCTTGCAGTGGGACTTGTTCCAGCTGCCCCCTCAGTTTGCTGGCCAGTGGCTAACGTGCAGGCTGGGAAGGAAGCAAGATTGGGACTGAAGCAAGATTTGCTTTTCCTTAACGACAGGCAGGAAAGCAGCAAAGCTGCCTGGGTTTTGTCATATCTGGGATCTAGGCATTAAAACCAATGTGAAGGCCAGCAGTGTGGAAAGGGAATTCTGTTAGTGTTGCTTTCTTAGAGGAATGGCAGAGTCTTTTGGGGACAAACACCGAGCTTCTCCAAGGGAGCTGGAAGAGGGCTATAGAAATTCTGCATGAATGTTTGCTAGAGAAATGCCCGTGTGCTGTCCCTGTGTGTGTGTGTGTGTCCCCATCAGTTGCCCTGAAAAACATCCTGTTTCTCCAAGTTTCAAGGGAGGAGTGATGAGGTGAGAGACCAGCTCAGAGGCCCAAAGGAGGGAAAACATGCAGTGACATTATTGGGCAGCAAAAGGAGAATTGAGAAAGGGGGCAGGATGAATGGCTCCACTTTGAGAGGAAGCTCTGGAGTTGGCTCTGCGCTGGACAACTTGCAAATTCCAGCTCCTCTCAGAGCTGGAGGAGAGCCAGTGGGAGGAGCCCTTCTGGTTCTCCAGGGCAGGAGATGAGGTCTGGGCCCTTGCACAGAGGCAGGCTCCTGTGCACGTTCAGCTGGAGGCACCTTGCAGAGAAGCACCGGGAAGACCCAGGGCTGTCCCTGCACTGCTTTTGCCCGTCTCATCAGACGACTGAGGAGAAAAGGCCCCATGGGAAGCTTCTCAGAGCAAACTTGCAGCAGAAGAAGTACAAGGGCCAGAGGCGGCCCATGCCTCTTTCTGTCCCATGGCTCCCCTGGGGTTCTAGATGGAATGTTGGGCTGTGCCCATAGCAACTGTCGTTGTCTCCTGCTCCTGCGGCCCTTGCTGGAACGCTGGTGGAGCAGCGCTGGAGCAGCAGCTGCAGGATCAGCTCCTGGGCTGTCCCTGACCAGCCGCCTTCTGCACTCAGCGCCAGACCCGGCCTCTGCACCGACGTCCTGGTCTCCTCGTCTGCCTCCGGGCATCCCCAGAGCACTTGGGAACCGTCCAAGGTAAGAAAATCCCCGTTTGCCCTCAAAGCACTAGCACAGGGGCAGGAGGCTCCAGCTGCCTCTCCCACCAAGCACGACACACAGGCTGCGTGCTCACTTTCCCCAGACGAGCTTCCACGTGAAAGCAGGCTGCAGCTTCTGAAGGAATCATGTTGCCTCCAGGGGAAACACAGACCTTTCCATAGAGGACCTAGAGAGGTGTCCCAGTGCAGTTGCAGATCCTCGTCCACGGATGACCTGATTAAAAGTTCTTGGCACCCATTTCAGTCCTCAAACTATCTTGTGCTGACCCCAAAACAAATTGTTTGTGGCTGAGCACTTCAGGGCTTCAGTGTCAACAAATCCCCTTATGCCCTGACTCTGCTCACACCCGCTCCAAAGCTTCAAACACCAGAATGATGGCACTTCTCCTCTGGCATCCCTGTCCTTCAGGGCATAGAAGCATTTGACTGGGCTTCTCCTCAAACACAGGCTTTCAACTTCAAAAACCATCTGGGATCAGCAATTCTTATATACTGACGTAGTTCCATGGCTTATAGATCCATGCTATTTTAATATCTTTATAGATTCTTTTTCCAGTGCACGTAGGGCTGGTTCTACCTCATGCTCAGGGGCGGCCGTCAAATGCCATCTCCTCAAGAGCACAATCACAGTAGCACAGAATTTCCTGGCTTGGAAGGGATTCTCAAAGATCACTGAGCCCAAGTCCAGGGCCTGCCCAGGGCAGCCTCAACAATCACAGCCTGTGCCCAAGAGCAGTGTCCAAACACTTTTGGAGCTCAGTCAGGCTTGGTGCTGTGCCCCCTTCCCTGGGGAGGCTGTTGCAGTGCCCAAGCAGCCTCTGGCTGAAGAACCTTTTCCTTCTATCCAACCTAAGCCTGCACTGGCACATCTCCCCTGCCATTGTCTGGGCTCTTCTCAGTGGCCCCGGGAGTGAAGAGAGTAGTGCATGGCCTTGTGCTTGCCCTCCTGAGGAAGCTGCTGACTGCTAGAGGGTCCTGCCTAGGACATTCCATGTCAAAAAGGCGGCAATGACAGCAAAGAGAAAGGAGCTGGGACACAGGAGCTCGGGCTTTGCAATGATGAGGATGAGAAGGAAGGATTTTTAACTGGAGCATTGCTTTGATCTCTTTCAGGTGGAAAGGAGAGGCACAATGAAAAGGAAAGCAAGAGCCCAGATTCAGCCGTGAGTTTTGGCATAGGGTTAAAGGACAGCAAACTGGAGGAATGGCGAGGAGGAGAACTGCTCTTTCAGAGTCAGGGTGGCATTGGTTCAAGCCTGTGGGTGCACAGGAAGGCTCTCTTGACCACTTGCCTTTCTCACCTCCACCTCCTTCTTCCTTTAGACACATCAATGTTGGCAGCGACTTTCAGGCTGAGCTGCCAGAGCTGCAGAGCAGAGCACCAAGTGAGGATGAAGAGCCTGCAACCCTGGTCTGGAAGCCCTGGGGGGAGGATGACTCTGACATGGAAAAACCTGACAGAGGTAGCTTTGCTTCAAGCTTTTCTTCCACCCCTGAGCTACTTGGGTCTTTAAAAGGCTCCTTTTGCGTAAAAAGGCAGCCTTTTGCAGGCTCTGCTTCTCTCCTTGTCTCGCCCATCTTCCCATGTAGAAGTGTTAGAGGCAAGGAGCAAGAGCAAGCACCTTGCTCTCCAAATTGGTCAGGGCCGTCTGCCACTGGAAGAGCGGAGATTGGCCCCCACTTCTTCTTACAGAAGCTGCTTTGGAGGGAGAGCCAGCACTGCGTGGGCCCTTGGTTCAGCTGGCCCTGGCTTTGCTCTCCTTTTCATACTCTCCAAGCTGCTGTCTTTAGCTCCCGGCCTTTCCTTCTGCCTTGCATGGCAGTCTTTGCCCTTGCTGGCCTCAAGGCTGACTTTCGGTGGGTTTTTTGTTGTGCTTGCAGTAAGAGAACTGTTGGACATGGCCAGCTCCCGTGGCATTCCCGGGGCAGCAGCTAACCTGGAGCGCGCCCTGCACTGCCTGCACCGGGCACGCGGCAGCGTTCCGGTAAGAAGCGGCTGTTTGGGCGCAGAGAAGAGGGCACAGGGAATGCAGAGGGCCCGGGCACTGGGACAGCCTTTCCTGGCTGCTCTTTGAAGAAGGGTCTTAACAGGGAGCAGAGCACTTGCTGCCTGCTGTGTCTCCTCCAGCTGCGTCAGGGCTGAGCCCAAAGGGCTCCAGCAGGGAGAATCTCCCTCCTGGAGGCGGCGGCGGCGGCGGAAGGTCCTGCTGCCTTGTAAATGGCCTGGAGAGCTGGCTTCTCTAAGACATTTGGAGGGGAAATTCCCAGAAGCCTCAGTCAGCTGAGGCCATTCTGGCTGCAGGAGCAGCAAAATCCTTAGGTTGGTGAGCAAAAGGCCACTCTCGGGGACCAGGATCAAAGGGTTGGGCAGCAAAAACCAGGGACTTGGAGCAAATGACAGTGTTTCACCCACATGGGATACAGTCGCTTGAATGTCTGGAGAGGCAAAGTAGCTGCAAGGCAGCACCTGTGATTTTTTGGCTCATTTTTAATGTGGTGGGGCGGCTAAAGCCTCTTCCCTCTTGATCTTGCAGGAGGCTCTGGAGATGCTGCTCTCAGAGGGGCCTGCAACACCTCAAGGCCACCCCATGGCTGATTATCATTACGCAGGTAAGCAAAGCAGAGCTTCTTGCGTCCCTGACAGATGCTGCCGTCCCCTTCATTGTTGTGGCAAGGGTTTCTGCTTAAAGCAATTGTGCTTAACACCAGCACAAGGTCTTGTCTCCTCTGCGGGTGGGGAAGCACCAGCATCTAGTCCTTCAGCTTTACTTCTTTTCCAATCCTTCTCCCCGGGCAATGCCTGCTCTTGTCTTCATGACCTTCTGAGGGAGCAGACACGTACACACACGTGAATGACGGCCTGCCACCATTTTCTTTCGGCAGCCAGTGGGATCTACTTGGTGTGGATCAAGGGATGCGTTTACTACCCGCTGCTTTTTCTTGCCAGGCTCTGATAGATGGACACCTGAGGAGAAGGAGTCCTTCCAAAAGGCTTTCCACACCTACGGCAAGGATTTTCATCTCATCCAGAAGCAGGTAAAGCCACGGGACATTCTTTACCCGAGCAGATCGTCAGGAGGAAAGCTTGGTTATTTCTGGGAACAAGCACTGGGCTTCAGTCTCTCTCTTCTCAAGTACCAAGTATCTTCAAGAAGTAACAAAAGGGGACATCAAAAGCCTGTGTCAAAAGGATGATCCTGCCTCTCCAGCCCTTTTCTCCAAGCTCTTTTGGAAGATGAAGCTTTCTTCTGTCAGACTTGTCGCACAGGTCTGCTGCTGCTTCCACAAGACGGTGTGCTGGCATAACTGGAGGGAAGCGGGGAAAGAAGAACTGTGCTAGATGGATTTGTTGTTGATCTGTGCATTGCGTGTATTACCACCTAGCAGAATACACGGTTTAAGACATTGCATGATGCCTCTCTTTCCCCATGTTGATTTCATTTTACACCCTACTCCATTTACTTCATGCTTTTCCTTCCTAGTTCACTCCATATTCTACTTTTTCCCCAGTGCACCCGACACCATTTTCGACTCCTTCTTTTTCTCTTCACAACAGATCCAGACTAAGACCGTGGCACAGTGTGTGGAGTACTACTACTCCTGGAAAAAGGAGCATAAACTTGCCAGCACTCTGGCTCAGGTGAGGGGCAAGAAAATCGAGACGTGCCAGGAAGGTCGAGAAACTGGCAGAAGGGGAGAAAAGCTGCTGGCGAGCCATGCCAGACGCCCCTTTGCCAGGATCACATCGTCCCATGCGCTGGGAAAGGCACAGCAGATGCTGCCCGGGGCTTCCTTGTGCTGCTGCCCTGAAGTATGCAATTCTGGAGCCTAACTTTGACCCAAGGAAGCAGCAGCGCCACCAAAATGGGCTTTGACTCTCTACAGATGGGCTTCTCAAGGGCTGGCACCCTCGCTGACTCCAATCAGACCCTTAATTCCCCACTGCTTGCTGACATCAGCAATCCAGGCTGCCTTTGTGGATATGCTGCAGATTTTCAGGGAGTTTTTCTAGCATCGCAGCATACTCCCCAAGAAGGAGCTGCCGGTGCCGTGGCTCCCCTAAAACTTTCCTTACCGGCAAAGAGCAATTTGCTTCACATCATGTGAGAGAGAGAGAGAGAGAGAGAGACAGGGAGGGAGATTATTTTGGGGACTAGAAAATGGCTAACCATGTGTCTACCCTAATTGGACTGAATTTAAATGCCATTGCCTAGACATTTGTGGAGGAAAAGCAGAGAGAAATAGATGTTAGGCAGAAAGGTAGAAATAAGAAATGTAGAGCTCTAAATAGGCAGGTATTTATCCCACCCCTTTGGCCTGTAGAAAAGAGGAGTATTTTCCTCCAAGCTCTGGGTTGGCAGCCCGCCGCAGCCCATTGGCAAAGGCAGCCGTTTTCTCAGCTCTTGAGGGTCTGGAAGGATTTGCTTAGGCCGATAGATTTTTGTGCTGGATGCTCTGATTTCCAGCTTTGTGAGAGGAAGGAAGCATTGATAAGGACTCTTTGATTTCCAGAGTGTGGGCAAAGCAAAGAGGAGGAAAAGCCCTCCCAGAAAGGAGAACGGGGAGACAGGGAAGAGAAGCCGCAAGAGGGCTCGCAGCGCCGAGTGTCCCTGCTGCCAAGCGCGCCAGCCGCCCCGCTCGGCGGGAGGCCCCTTTCCCTGCGGGCAGTGCAAACGGTGCGTAAGTTCCTCCTCTTTCTGCTCAAAGCTGCGCCTTTGGACTAAAACGGGCTGACCCTTTTCAAAGGCACCGCAGGGGAAGCTGGGGGCACTTGCAGCATCGCCCCCGGCAGCCGTGGTCAAGCTTAACACCCACCTCAAACCCAAAGAGCTTAGGTAAAACCCAGCCTTCACAATGAAACCTTGCCGTGCCCCAACAAGACACAGTTCATACAAGTAGGAATAGATCCATCAAAGCTTGGTTTGATGCTGCTGATCAAATTCAAAAGAGGATGCAGCAAAAGGAGGAAGACATTTCAAGGCATTGAAAGTAGAACCATCAGACTCATGGTGCTGATCAATTCACAAATGTGCCACTGCCCGAAAAGACAGAAATTCCTACTCAAACGGAGATCTCGGCACTTGGTTTCATGGTGTGTACTAAAGTGAGCAATGGATGGTTTGTTTCCTATCTTGCAGGGTGTTTGAAACCGTGAAGGAAAGGAACAACCACAGGAGAAGACATCGGCCTCGGAAGGCAGCAGAGCCTCTCGCCAAGAAGAAAAGACCAAATTAGACAACCCTGCAGGTTGTCCAGGGCTAGCAAGAGTTAGGTATCAATAGGACTAGATAGGAATAGGACTGTTTTTTAAGCTTTTAGGGTAGTTTAATCTTCTACTTAGTTAGTTGACATGATAGGAATCTCCTCAATTTAGTCGTTAAGATCCATTAGTATTATTCAAGATTCAATAGTTTTATTAGATTTATCAATAAATTTCAAAGGTTGGGTGTTGTCTATGCTCTGCCTTTTGTCATTTTGCCTTTGTTGAGAGCCAATGGGTCTTTATCATTAAACCAAAGTTTGTTCCATTTTGTCTTTTTGTCTGTATGAAAACACTCCGGCAATGTTTGTTCCATTTGCCTGGTGTTGCAAAGACGGCACTTGCCCTGAGAGAAGAATCTGGGCAGGCGCCACCTCCCCCAGGCCCAGCCCCTTGCTCAGCTGGCAGGACTTACTGAGGTGTGTCTCCTTTACTGCCAGTGAAATAAGGCTGGGGCTTCAGCCTTTGATTCCTCAACATCTCAGCTGGGAGTGGAAAGGGAGGCTTTGTTTAATTCACGGAATTGGATCTAGATGAGTGGTCTGGTCTCACCATATTTTCTGGCATAAAAGCAGCGGCTTTAGTCCTTTTTGGAGCCCAGCAACATAACTTTGTTTCATTTTGGGGGACTGATGGAGCTGACCACCTTGGAGGACGTTTCTAAGCCCTCCGATTCTATCCAATTCCTATCCGCATGCGCCACAAAGGCATGGCTAGTTCAGTTTCAGTTTCTCTCGAAAGGACCAGTGTCCCGCTCTGGGCCTCCAGCAATCTCCTTAGCTAAAGCAGAGCGGGTGTGATCATTATCCTCTGACTTCTCACAGCTCGGGCACTTGCGCCAAAGAAGAATCAAAGGCACTCTTTCTTCGAGGCCAGCAAATGGCCCTGCCTAGCAAGGCTTTGGTGGCAGGGGCTGTGGAGGGTGGAGAGGGGGCGAGGGAGGGGGCAATTGCCAGGCTGCTTCTGGGAAGCCGAGGGAAGCTTGCCCTTGTCTGATGGAGGCGGTGCAGGTGGGCTTTGGATGCTACAAAGTATCTGCCTTGCAGTGGGACTTGTTCCAGCTGCCCCCTCAGTTTGCTGGCCAGTGGCTAACGTGCAGGCTGGGAAGGAAGCAAGATTGGGACTGAAGCAAGATTTGCTTTTCCTTAACGACAGGCAGGAAAGCAGCAAAGCTGCCTGGGTTTTGTCATATCTGGGATCTAGGCATTAAAACCAATGTGAAGGCCAGCAGTGTGGAAAGGGAATTCTGTTAGTGTTGCTTTCTTAGAGGAATGGCAGAGTCTTTTGGGGACAAACACCGAGCTTCTCCAAGGGAGCTGGAAGAGGGCTATAGAAATTCTGCATGAATGTTTGCTAGAGAAATGCCCGTGTGCTGTCCCTGTGTGTGTGTGTGTGTCCCCATCAGTTGCCCTGAAAAACATCCTGTTTCTCCAAGTTTCAAGGGAGGAGTGATGAGGTGAGAGACCAGCTCAGAGGCCCAAAGGAGGGAAAACATGCAGTGACATTATTGGGCAGCAAAAGGAGAATTGAGAAAGGGGGCAGGATGAATGGCTCCACTTTGAGAGGAAGCTCTGGAGTTGGCTCTGCGCTGGACAACTTGCAAATTCCAGCTCCTCTCAGAGCTGGAGGAGAGCCAGTGGGAGGAGCCCTTCTGGTTCTCCAGGGCAGGAGATGAGGTCTGGGCCCTTGCACAGAGGCAGGCTCCTGTGCACGTTCAGCTGGAGGCACCTTGCAGAGAAGCACCGGGAAGACCCAGGGCTGTCCCTGCACTGCTTTTGCCCGTCTCATCAGACGACTGAGGAGAAAAGGCCCCATGGGAAGCTTCTCAGAGCAAACTTGCAGCAGAAGAAGTACAAGGGCCAGAGGCGGCCCATGCCTCTTTCTGTCCCATGGCTCCCCTGGGGTTCTAGATGGAATGTTGGGCTGTGCCCATAGCAACTGTCGTTGTCTCCTGCTCCTGCGGCCCTTGCTGGAACGCTGGTGGAGCAGCGCTGGAGCAGCAGCTGCAGGATCAGCTCCTGGGCTGTCCCTGACCAGCCGCCTTCTGCACTCAGCGCCAGACCCGGCCTCTGCACCGACGTCCTGGTCTCCTCGTCTGCCTCCGGGCATCCCCAGAGCACTTGGGAACCGTCCAAGGTAAGAAAATCCCCGTTTGCCCTCAAAGCACTAGCACAGGGGCAGGAGGCTCCAGCTGCCTCTCCCACCAAGCACGACACACAGGCTGCGTGCTCACTTTCCCCAGACGAGCTTCCACGTGAAAGCAGGCTGCAGCTTCTGAAGGAATCATGTTGCCTCCAGGGGAAACACAGACCTTTCCATAGAGGACCTAGAGAGGTGTCCCAGTGCAGTTGCAGATCCTCGTCCACGGATGACCTGATTAAAAGTTCTTGGCACCCATTTCAGTCCTCAAACTATCTTGTGCTGACCCCAAAACAAATTGTTTGTGGCTGAGCACTTCAGGGCTTCAGTGTCAACAAATCCCCTTATGCCCTGACTCTGCTCACACCCGCTCCAAAGCTTCAAACACCAGAATGATGGCACTTCTCCTCTGGCATCCCTGTCCTTCAGGGCATAGAAGCATTTGACTGGGCTTCTCCTCAAACACAGGCTTTCAACTTCAAAAACCATCTGGGATCAGCAATTCTTATATACTGACGTAGTTCCATGGCTTATAGATCCATGCTATTTTAATATCTTTATAGATTCTTTTTCCAGTGCACGTAGGGCTGGTTCTACCTCATGCTCAGGGGCGGCCGTCAAATGCCATCTCCTCAAGAGCACAATCACAGTAGCACAGAATTTCCTGGCTTGGAAGGGATTCTCAAAGATCACTGAGCCCAAGTCCAGGGCCTGCCCAGGGCAGCCTCAACAATCACAGCCTGTGCCCAAGAGCAGTGTCCAAACACTTTTGGAGCTCAGTCAGGCTTGGTGCTGTGCCCCCTTCCCTGGGGAGGCTGTTGCAGTGCCCAAGCAGCCTCTGGCTGAAGAACCTTTTCCTTCTATCCAACCTAAGCCTGCACTGGCACATCTCCCCTGCCATTGTCTGGGCTCTTCTCAGTGGCCCCGGGAGTGAAGAGAGTAGTGCATGGCCTTGTGCTTGCCCTCCTGAGGAAGCTGCTGACTGCTAGAGGGTCCTGCCTAGGACATTCCATGTCAAAAAGGCGGCAAAGAGAAAGGAGCTGGGACACAGGAGCTCGGGCTTTGCAATGATGAGGATGAGAAGGAAGGATTTTTAACTGGAGCATTGCTTTGATCTCTTTCAGGTGGAAAGGAGAGGCACAATGAAAAGGAAAGCAAGAGCCCAGATTCAGCCGTGAGTTTTGGCATAGGGTTAAAGGACAGCAAACTGGAGGAATGGCGAGGAGGAGAACTGCTCTTTCAGAGTCAGGGTGGCATTGGTTCAAGCCTGTGGGTGCACAGGAAGGCTCTCTTGACCACTTGCCTTTCTCACCTCCACCTCCTTCTTCCTTTAGACACATCAATGTTGGCAGCGACTTTCAGGCTGAGCTGCCAGAGCTGCAGAGCAGAGCACCAAGTGAGGATGAAGAGCCTGCAACCCTGGTCTGGAAGCCCTGGGGGGAGGATGACTCTGACATGGAAAAACCTGACAGAGGTAGCTTTGCTTCAAGCTTTTCTTCCACCCCTGAGCTACTTGGGTCTTTAAAAGGCTCCTTTTGCGTAAAAAGGCAGCCTTTTGCAGGCTCTGCTTCTCTCCTTGTCTCGCCCATCTTCCCATGTAGAAGTGTTAGAGGCAAGGAGCAAGAGCAAGCACCTTGCTCTCCAAATTGGTCAGGGCCGTCTGCCACTGGAAGAGCGGAGATTGGCCCCCACTTCTTCTTACAGAAGCTGCTTTGGAGGGAGAGCCAGCACTGCGTGGGCCCTTGGTTCAGCTGGCCCTGGCTTTGCTCTCCTTTTCATACTCTCCAAGCTGCTGTCTTTAGCTCCCGGCCTTTCCTTCTGCCTTGCATGGCAGTCTTTGCCCTTGCTGGCCTCAAGGCTGACTTTCGGTGGGTTTTTTGTTGTGCTTGCAGTAAGAGAACTGTTGGACATGGCCAGCTCCCGTGGCATTCCCGGGGCAGCAGCTAACCTGGAGCGCGCCCTGCACTGCCTGCACCGGGCACGCGGCAGCGTTCCGGTAAGAAGCGGCTGTTTGGGCGCAGAGAAGAGGGCACAGGGAATGCAGAGGGCCCGGGCACTGGGACAGCCTTTCCTGGCTGCTCTTTGAAGAAGGGTCTTAACAGGGAGCAGAGCACTTGCTGCCTGCTGTGTCTCCTCCAGCTGCGTCAGGGCTGAGCCCAAAGGGCTCCAGCAGGGAGAATCTCCCTCCTGGAGGCGGCGGCGGCGGCGGAAGGTCCTGCTGCCTTGTAAATGGCCTGGAGAGCTGGCTTCTCTAAGACATTTGGAGGGGAAATTCCCAGAAGCCTCAGTCAGCTGAGGCCATTCTGGCTGCAGGAGCAGCAAAATCCTTAGGTTGGTGAGCAAAAGGCCACTCTCGGGGACCAGGATCAAAGGGTTGGGCAGCAAAAACCAGGGACTTGGAGCAAATGACAGTGTTTCACCCACATGGGATACAGTCGCTTGAATGTCTGGAGAGGCAAAGTAGCTGCAAGGCAGCACCTGTGATTTTTTGGCTCATTTTTAATGTGGTGGGGCGGCTAAAGCCTCTTCCCTCTTGATCTTGCAGGAGGCTCTGGAGATGCTGCTCTCAGAGGGGCCTGCAACACCTCAAGGCCACCCCATGGCTGATTATCATTACGCAGGTAAGCAAAGCAGAGCTTCTTGCGTCCCTGACAGATGCTGCCGTCCCCTTCATTGTTGTGGCAAGGGTTTCTGCTTAAAGCAATTGTGCTTAACACCAGCACAAGGTCTTGTCTCCTCTGCGGGTGGGGAAGCACCAGCATCTAGTCCTTCAGCTTTACTTCTTTTCCAATCCTTCTCCCCGGGCAATGCCTGCTCTTGTCTTCATGACCTTCTGAGGGAGCAGACACGTACACACACGTGAATGACGGCCTGCCACCATTTTCTTTCGGCAGCCAGTGGGATCTACTTGGTGTGGATCAAGGGATGCGTTTACTACCCGCTGCTTTTTCTTGCCAGGCTCTGATAGATGGACACCTGAGGAGAAGGAGTCCTTCCAAAAGGCTTTCCACACCTACGGCAAGGATTTTCATCTCATCCAGAAGCAGGTAAAGCCACGGGACATTCTTTACCCGAGCAGATCGTCAGGAGGAAAGCTTGGTTATTTCTGGGAACAAGCACTGGGCTTCAGTCTCTCTCTTCTCAAGTACCAAGTATCTTCAAGAAGTAACAAAAGGGGACATCAAAAGCCTGTGTCAAAAGGATGATCCTGCCTCTCCAGCCCTTTTCTCCAAGCTCTTTTGGAAGATGAAGCTTTCTTCTGTCAGACTTGTCGCACAGGTCTGCTGCTGCTTCCACAAGACGGTGTGCTGGCATAACTGGAGGGAAGCGGGGAAAGAAGAACTGTGCTAGATGGATTTGTTGTTGATCTGTGCATTGCGTGTATTACCACCTAGCAGAATACACGGTTTAAGACATTGCATGATGCCTCTCTTTCCCCATGTTGATTTCATTTTACACCCTACTCCATTTACTTCATGCTTTTCCTTCCTAGTTCACTCCATATTCTACTTTTTCCCCAGTGCACCCGACACCATTTTCGACTCCTTCTTTTTCTCTTCACAACAGATCCAGACTAAGACCGTGGCACAGTGTGTGGAGTACTACTACTCCTGGAAAAAGGAGCATAAACTTGCCAGCACTCTGGCTCAGGTGAGGGGCAAGAAAATCGAGACGTGCCAGGAAGGTCGAGAAACTGGCAGAAGGGGAGAAAAGCTGCTGGCGAGCCATGCCAGACGCCCCTTTGCCAGGATCACATCGTCCCATGCGCTGGGAAAGGCACAGCAGATGCTGCCCGGGGCTTCCTTGTGCTGCTGCCCTGAAGTATGCAATTCTGGAGCCTAACTTTGACCCAAGGAAGCAGCAGCGCCACCAAAATGGGCTTTGACTCTCTACAGATGGGCTTCTCAAGGGCTGGCACCCTCGCTGACTCCAATCAGACCCTTAATTCCCCACTGCTTGCTGACATCAGCAATCCAGGCTGCCTTTGTGGATATGCTGCAGATTTTCAGGGAGTTTTTCTAGCATCGCAGCATACTCCCCAAGAAGGAGCTGCCGGTGCCGTGGCTCCCCTAAAACTTTCCTTACCGGCAAAGAGCAATTTGCTTCACATCATGTGAGAGAGAGAGAGAGAGAGAGAGACAGGGAGGGAGATTATTTTGGGGACTAGAAAATGGCTAACCATGTGTCTACCCTAATTGGACTGAATTTAAATGCCATTGCCTAGACATTTGTGGAGGAAAAGCAGAGAGAAATAGATGTTAGGCAGAAAGGTAGAAATAAGAAATGTAGAGCTCTAAATAGGCAGGTATTTATCCCACCCCTTTGGCCTGTAGAAAAGAGGAGTATTTTCCTCCAAGCTCTGGGTTGGCAGCCCGCCGCAGCCCATTGGCAAAGGCAGCCGTTTTCTCAGCTCTTGAGGGTCTGGAAGGATTTGCTTAGGCCGATAGATTTTTGTGCTGGATGCTCTGATTTCCAGCTTTGTGAGAGGAAGGAAGCATTGATAAGGACTCTTTGATTTCCAGAGTGTGGGCAAAGCAAAGAGGAGGAAAAGCCCTCCCAGAAAGGAGAACGGGGAGACAGGGAAGAGAAGCCGCAAGAGGGCTCGCAGCGCCGAGTGTCCCTGCTGCCAAGCGCGCCAGCCGCCCCGCTCGGCGGGAGGCCCCTTTCCCTGCGGGCAGTGCAAACGGTGCGTAAGTTCCTCCTCTTTCTGCTCAAAGCTGCGCCTTTGGACTAAAACGGGCTGACCCTTTTCAAAGGCACCGCAGGGGAAGCTGGGGGCACTTGCAGCATCGCCCCCGGCAGCCGTGGTCAAGCTTAACACCCACCTCAAACCCAAAGAGCTTAGGTAAAACCCAGCCTTCACAATGAAACCTTGCCGTGCCCCAACAAGACACAGTTCATACAAGTAGGAATAGATCCATCAAAGCTTGGTTTGATGCTGCTGATCAAATTCAAAAGAGGATGCAGCAAAAGGAGGAAGACATTTCAAGGCATTGAAAGTAGAACCATCAGACTCATGGTGCTGATCAATTCACAAATGTGCCACTGCCCGAAAAGACAGAAATTCCTACTCAAACGGAGATCTCGGCACTTGGTTTCATGGTGTGTACTAAAGTGAGCAATGGATGGTTTGTTTCCTATCTTGCAGGGTGTTTGAAACCGTGAAGGAAAGGAACAACCACAGGAGAAGACATCGGCCTCGGAAGGCAGCAGAGCCTCTCGCCAAGAAGAAAAGACCAAATTAGACAACCCTGCAGGTTGTCCAGGGCTAGCAAGAGTTAGGTATCAATAGGACTAGATAGGAATAGGACTGTTTTTTAAGCTTTTAGGGTAGTTTAATCTTCTACTTAGTTAGTTGACATGATAGGAATCTCCTCAATTTAGTCGTTAAGATCCATTAGTATTATTCAAGATTCAATAGTTTTATTAGATTTATCAATAAATTTCAAAGGTTGGGTGTTGTCTATGCTCTGCCTTTTGTCATTTTGCCTTTGTTGAGAGCCAATGGGTCTTTATCATTAAACCAAAGTTTGTTCCATTTTGTCTTTTTGTCTGTATGAAAACACTCCGGCAATGTTTGTTCCATTTGCCTGGTGTTGCAAAGACGGCACTTGCCCTGAGAGAAGAATCTGGGCAGGCGCCACCTCCCCCAGGCCCAGCCCCTTGCTCAGCTGGCAGGACTTACTGAGGTGTGTCTCCTTTACTGCCAGTGAAATAAGGCTGGGGCTTCAGCCTTTGATTCCTCAACATCTCAGCTGGGAGTGGAAAGGGAGGCTTTGTTTAATTCACGGAATTGGATCTAGATGAGTGGTCTGGTCTCACCATATTTTCTGGCATAAAAGCAGCGGCTTTAGTCCTTTTTGGAGCCCAGCAACATAACTTTGTTTCATTTTGGGGGACTGATGGAGCTGACCACCTTGGAGGACGTTTCTAAGCCCTCCGATTCTATCCAATTCCTATCCGCATGCGCCACAAAGGCATGGCTAGTTCAGTTTCAGTTTCTCTCGAAAGGACCAGTGTCCCGCTCTGGGCCTCCAGCAATCTCCTTAGCTAAAGCAGAGCGGGTGTGATCATTATCCTCTGACTTCTCACAGCTCGGGCACTTGCGCCAAAGAAGAATCAAAGGCACTCTTTCTTCGAGGCCAGCAAATGGCCCTGCCTAGCAAGGCTTTGGTGGCAGGGGCTGTGGAGGGTGGAGAGGGGGCGAGGGAGGGGGCAATTGCCAGGCTGCTTCTGGGAAGCCGAGGGAAGCTTGCCCTTGTCTGATGGAGGCGGTGCAGGTGGGCTTTGGATGCTACAAAGTATCTGCCTTGCAGTGGGACTTGTTCCAGCTGCCCCCTCAGTTTGCTGGCCAGTGGCTAACGTGCAGGCTGGGAAGGAAGCAAGATTGGGACTGAAGCAAGATTTGCTTTTCCTTAACGACAGGCAGGAAAGCAGCAAAGCTGCCTGGGTTTTGTCATATCTGGGATCTAGGCATTAAAACCAATGTGAAGGCCAGCAGTGTGGAAAGGGAATTCTGTTAGTGTTGCTTTCTTAGAGGAATGGCAGAGTCTTTTGGGGACAAACACCGAGCTTCTCCAAGGGAGCTGGAAGAGGGCTATAGAAATTCTGCATGAATGTTTGCTAGAGAAATGCCCGTGTGCTGTCCCTGTGTGTGTGTGTGTGTCCCCATCAGTTGCCCTGAAAAACATCCTGTTTCTCCAAGTTTCAAGGGAGGAGTGATGAGGTGAGAGACCAGCTCAGAGGCCCAAAGGAGGGAAAACATGCAGTGACATTATTGGGCAGCAAAAGGAGAATTGAGAAAGGGGGCAGGATGAATGGCTCCACTTTGAGAGGAAGCTCTGGAGTTGGCTCTGCGCTGGACAACTTGCAAATTCCAGCTCCTCTCAGAGCTGGAGGAGAGCCAGTGGGAGGAGCCCTTCTGGTTCTCCAGGGCAGGAGATGAGGTCTGGGCCCTTGCACAGAGGCAGGCTCCTGTGCACGTTCAGCTGGAGGCACCTTGCAGAGAAGCACCGGGAAGACCCAGGGCTGTCCCTGCACTGCTTTTGCCCGTCTCATCAGACGACTGAGGAGAAAAGGCCCCATGGGAAGCTTCTCAGAGCAAACTTGCAGCAGAAGAAGTACAAGGGCCAGAGGCGGCCCATGCCTCTTTCTGTCCCATGGCTCCCCTGGGGTTCTAGATGGAATGTTGGGCTGTGCCCATAGCAACTGTCGTTGTCTCCTGCTCCTGCGGCCCTTGCTGGAACGCTGGTGGAGCAGCGCTGGAGCAGCAGCTGCAGGATCAGCTCCTGGGCTGTCCCTGACCAGCCGCCTTCTGCACTCAGCGCCAGACCCGGCCTCTGCACCGACGTCCTGGTCTCCTCGTCTGCCTCCGGGCATCCCCAGAGCACTTGGGAACCGTCCAAGGTAAGAAAATCCCCGTTTGCCCTCAAAGCACTAGCACAGGGGCAGGAGGCTCCAGCTGCCTCTCCCACCAAGCACGACACACAGGCTGCGTGCTCACTTTCCCCAGACGAGCTTCCACGTGAAAGCAGGCTGCAGCTTCTGAAGGAATCATGTTGCCTCCAGGGGAAACACAGACCTTTCCATAGAGGACCTAGAGAGGTGTCCCAGTGCAGTTGCAGATCCTCGTCCACGGATGACCTGATTAAAAGTTCTTGGCACCCATTTCAGTCCTCAAACTATCTTGTGCTGACCCCAAAACAAATTGTTTGTGGCTGAGCACTTCAGGGCTTCAGTGTCAACAAATCCCCTTATGCCCTGACTCTGCTCACACCCGCTCCAAAGCTTCAAACACCAGAATGATGGCACTTCTCCTCTGGCATCCCTGTCCTTCAGGGCATAGAAGCATTTGACTGGGCTTCTCCTCAAACACAGGCTTTCAACTTCAAAAACCATCTGGGATCAGCAATTCTTATATACTGACGTAGTTCCATGGCTTATAGATCCATGCTATTTTAATATCTTTATAGATTCTTTTTCCAGTGCACGTAGGGCTGGTTCTACCTCATGCTCAGGGGCGGCCGTCAAATGCCATCTCCTCAAGAGCACAATCACAGTAGCACAGAATTTCCTGGCTTGGAAGGGATTCTCAAAGATCACTGAGCCCAAGTCCAGGGCCTGCCCAGGGCAGCCTCAACAATCACAGCCTGTGCCCAAGAGCAGTGTCCAAACACTTTTGGAGCTCAGTCAGGCTTGGTGCTGTGCCCCCTTCCCTGGGGAGGCTGTTGCAGTGCCCAAGCAGCCTCTGGCTGAAGAACCTTTTCCTTCTATCCAACCTAAGCCTGCACTGGCACATCTCCCCTGCCATTGTCTGGGCTCTTCTCAGTGGCCCCGGGAGTGAAGAGAGTAGTGCATGGCCTTGTGCTTGCCCTCCTGAGGAAGCTGCTGACTGCTAGAGGGTCCTGCCTAGGACATTCCATGTCAAAAAGGCGGCAATGGCAAAGAGAAAGGAGCTGGGACACAGGAGCTCGGGCTTTGCAATGATGAGGATGAGAAGGAAGGATTTTTAACTGGAGCATTGCTTTGATCTCTTTCAGGTGGAAAGGAGAGGCACAATGAAAAGGAAAGCAAGAGCCCAGATTCAGCCGTGAGTTTTGGCATAGGGTTAAAGGACAGCAAACTGGAGGAATGGCGAGGAGGAGAACTGCTCTTTCAGAGTCAGGGTGGCATTGGTTCAAGCCTGTGGGTGCACAGGAAGGCTCTCTTGACCACTTGCCTTTCTCACCTCCACCTCCTTCTTCCTTTAGACACATCAATGTTGGCAGCGACTTTCAGGCTGAGCTGCCAGAGCTGCAGAGCAGAGCACCAAGTGAGGATGAAGAGCCTGCAACCCTGGTCTGGAAGCCCTGGGGGGAGGATGACTCTGACATGGAAAAACCTGACAGAGGTAGCTTTGCTTCAAGCTTTTCTTCCACCCCTGAGCTACTTGGGTCTTTAAAAGGCTCCTTTTGCGTAAAAAGGCAGCCTTTTGCAGGCTCTGCTTCTCTCCTTGTCTCGCCCATCTTCCCATGTAGAAGTGTTAGAGGCAAGGAGCAAGAGCAAGCACCTTGCTCTCCAAATTGGTCAGGGCCGTCTGCCACTGGAAGAGCGGAGATTGGCCCCCACTTCTTCTTACAGAAGCTGCTTTGGAGGGAGAGCCAGCACTGCGTGGGCCCTTGGTTCAGCTGGCCCTGGCTTTGCTCTCCTTTTCATACTCTCCAAGCTGCTGTCTTTAGCTCCCGGCCTTTCCTTCTGCCTTGCATGGCAGTCTTTGCCCTTGCTGGCCTCAAGGCTGACTTTCGGTGGGTTTTTTGTTGTGCTTGCAGTAAGAGAACTGTTGGACATGGCCAGCTCCCGTGGCATTCCCGGGGCAGCAGCTAACCTGGAGCGCGCCCTGCACTGCCTGCACCGGGCACGCGGCAGCGTTCCGGTAAGAAGCGGCTGTTTGGGCGCAGAGAAGAGGGCACAGGGAATGCAGAGGGCCCGGGCACTGGGACAGCCTTTCCTGGCTGCTCTTTGAAGAAGGGTCTTAACAGGGAGCAGAGCACTTGCTGCCTGCTGTGTCTCCTCCAGCTGCGTCAGGGCTGAGCCCAAAGGGCTCCAGCAGGGAGAATCTCCCTCCTGGAGGCGGCGGCGGCGGCGGAAGGTCCTGCTGCCTTGTAAATGGCCTGGAGAGCTGGCTTCTCTAAGACATTTGGAGGGGAAATTCCCAGAAGCCTCAGTCAGCTGAGGCCATTCTGGCTGCAGGAGCAGCAAAATCCTTAGGTTGGTGAGCAAAAGGCCACTCTCGGGGACCAGGATCAAAGGGTTGGGCAGCAAAAACCAGGGACTTGGAGCAAATGACAGTGTTTCACCCACATGGGATACAGTCGCTTGAATGTCTGGAGAGGCAAAGTAGCTGCAAGGCAGCACCTGTGATTTTTTGGCTCATTTTTAATGTGGTGGGGCGGCTAAAGCCTCTTCCCTCTTGATCTTGCAGGAGGCTCTGGAGATGCTGCTCTCAGAGGGGCCTGCAACACCTCAAGGCCACCCCATGGCTGATTATCATTACGCAGGTAAGCAAAGCAGAGCTTCTTGCGTCCCTGACAGATGCTGCCGTCCCCTTCATTGTTGTGGCAAGGGTTTCTGCTTAAAGCAATTGTGCTTAACACCAGCACAAGGTCTTGTCTCCTCTGCGGGTGGGGAAGCACCAGCATCTAGTCCTTCAGCTTTACTTCTTTTCCAATCCTTCTCCCCGGGCAATGCCTGCTCTTGTCTTCATGACCTTCTGAGGGAGCAGACACGTACACACACGTGAATGACGGCCTGCCACCATTTTCTTTCGGCAGCCAGTGGGATCTACTTGGTGTGGATCAAGGGATGCGTTTACTACCCGCTGCTTTTTCTTGCCAGGCTCTGATAGATGGACACCTGAGGAGAAGGAGTCCTTCCAAAAGGCTTTCCACACCTACGGCAAGGATTTTCATCTCATCCAGAAGCAGGTAAAGCCACGGGACATTCTTTACCCGAGCAGATCGTCAGGAGGAAAGCTTGGTTATTTCTGGGAACAAGCACTGGGCTTCAGTCTCTCTCTTCTCAAGTACCAAGTATCTTCAAGAAGTAACAAAAGGGGACATCAAAAGCCTGTGTCAAAAGGATGATCCTGCCTCTCCAGCCCTTTTCTCCAAGCTCTTTTGGAAGATGAAGCTTTCTTCTGTCAGACTTGTCGCACAGGTCTGCTGCTGCTTCCACAAGACGGTGTGCTGGCATAACTGGAGGGAAGCGGGGAAAGAAGAACTGTGCTAGATGGATTTGTTGTTGATCTGTGCATTGCGTGTATTACCACCTAGCAGAATACACGGTTTAAGACATTGCATGATGCCTCTCTTTCCCCATGTTGATTTCATTTTACACCCTACTCCATTTACTTCATGCTTTTCCTTCCTAGTTCACTCCATATTCTACTTTTTCCCCAGTGCACCCGACACCATTTTCGACTCCTTCTTTTTCTCTTCACAACAGATCCAGACTAAGACCGTGGCACAGTGTGTGGAGTACTACTACTCCTGGAAAAAGGAGCATAAACTTGCCAGCACTCTGGCTCAGGTGAGGGGCAAGAAAATCGAGACGTGCCAGGAAGGTCGAGAAACTGGCAGAAGGGGAGAAAAGCTGCTGGCGAGCCATGCCAGACGCCCCTTTGCCAGGATCACATCGTCCCATGCGCTGGGAAAGGCACAGCAGATGCTGCCCGGGGCTTCCTTGTGCTGCTGCCCTGAAGTATGCAATTCTGGAGCCTAACTTTGACCCAAGGAAGCAGCAGCGCCACCAAAATGGGCTTTGACTCTCTACAGATGGGCTTCTCAAGGGCTGGCACCCTCGCTGACTCCAATCAGACCCTTAATTCCCCACTGCTTGCTGACATCAGCAATCCAGGCTGCCTTTGTGGATATGCTGCAGATTTTCAGGGAGTTTTTCTAGCATCGCAGCATACTCCCCAAGAAGGAGCTGCCGGTGCCGTGGCTCCCCTAAAACTTTCCTTACCGGCAAAGAGCAATTTGCTTCACATCATGTGAGAGAGAGAGAGAGAGAGAGAGACAGGGAGGGAGATTATTTTGGGGACTAGAAAATGGCTAACCATGTGTCTACCCTAATTGGACTGAATTTAAATGCCATTGCCTAGACATTTGTGGAGGAAAAGCAGAGAGAAATAGATGTTAGGCAGAAAGGTAGAAATAAGAAATGTAGAGCTCTAAATAGGCAGGTATTTATCCCACCCCTTTGGCCTGTAGAAAAGAGGAGTATTTTCCTCCAAGCTCTGGGTTGGCAGCCCGCCGCAGCCCATTGGCAAAGGCAGCCGTTTTCTCAGCTCTTGAGGGTCTGGAAGGATTTGCTTAGGCCGATAGATTTTTGTGCTGGATGCTCTGATTTCCAGCTTTGTGAGAGGAAGGAAGCATTGATAAGGACTCTTTGATTTCCAGAGTGTGGGCAAAGCAAAGAGGAGGAAAAGCCCTCCCAGAAAGGAGAACGGGGAGACAGGGAAGAGAAGCCGCAAGAGGGCTCGCAGCGCCGAGTGTCCCTGCTGCCAAGCGCGCCAGCCGCCCCGCTCGGCGGGAGGCCCCTTTCCCTGCGGGCAGTGCAAACGGTGCGTAAGTTCCTCCTCTTTCTGCTCAAAGCTGCGCCTTTGGACTAAAACGGGCTGACCCTTTTCAAAGGCACCGCAGGGGAAGCTGGGGGCACTTGCAGCATCGCCCCCGGCAGCCGTGGTCAAGCTTAACACCCACCTCAAACCCAAAGAGCTTAGGTAAAACCCAGCCTTCACAATGAAACCTTGCCGTGCCCCAACAAGACACAGTTCATACAAGTAGGAATAGATCCATCAAAGCTTGGTTTGATGCTGCTGATCAAATTCAAAAGAGGATGCAGCAAAAGGAGGAAGACATTTCAAGGCATTGAAAGTAGAACCATCAGACTCATGGTGCTGATCAATTCACAAATGTGCCACTGCCCGAAAAGACAGAAATTCCTACTCAAACGGAGATCTCGGCACTTGGTTTCATGGTGTGTACTAAAGTGAGCAATGGATGGTTTGTTTCCTATCTTGCAGGGTGTTTGAAACCGTGAAGGAAAGGAACAACCACAGGAGAAGACATCGGCCTCGGAAGGCAGCAGAGCCTCTCGCCAAGAAGAAAAGACCAAATTAGACAACCCTGCAGGTTGTCCAGGGCTAGCAAGAGTTAGGTATCAATAGGACTAGATAGGAATAGGACTGTTTTTTAAGCTTTTAGGGTAGTTTAATCTTCTACTTAGTTAGTTGACATGATAGGAATCTCCTCAATTTAGTCGTTAAGATCCATTAGTATTATTCAAGATTCAATAGTTTTATTAGATTTATCAATAAATTTCAAAGGTTGGGTGTTGTCTATGCTCTGCCTTTTGTCATTTTGCCTTTGTTGAGAGCCAATGGGTCTTTATCATTAAACCAAAGTTTGTTCCATTTTGTCTTTTTGTCTGTATGAAAACACTCCGGCAATGTTTGTTCCATTTGCCTGGTGTTGCAAAGACGGCACTTGCCCTGAGAGAAGAATCTGGGCAGGCGCCACCTCCCCCAGGCCCAGCCCCTTGCTCAGCTGGCAGGACTTACTGAGGTGTGTCTCCTTTACTGCCAGTGAAATAAGGCTGGGGCTTCAGCCTTTGATTCCTCAACATCTCAGCTGGGAGTGGAAAGGGAGGCTTTGTTTAATTCACGGAATTGGATCTAGATGAGTGGTCTGGTCTCACCATATTTTCTGGCATAAAAGCAGCGGCTTTAGTCCTTTTTGGAGCCCAGCAACATAACTTTGTTTCATTTTGGGGGACTGATGGAGCTGACCACCTTGGAGGACGTTTCTAAGCCCTCCGATTCTATCCAATTCCTATCCGCATGCGCCACAAAGGCATGGCTAGTTCAGTTTCAGTTTCTCTCGAAAGGACCAGTGTCCCGCTCTGGGCCTCCAGCAATCTCCTTAGCTAAAGCAGAGCGGGTGTGATCATTATCCTCTGACTTCTCACAGCTCGGGCACTTGCGCCAAAGAAGAATCAAAGGCACTCTTTCTTCGAGGCCAGCAAATGGCCCTGCCTAGCAAGGCTTTGGTGGCAGGGGCTGTGGAGGGTGGAGAGGGGGCGAGGGAGGGGGCAATTGCCAGGCTGCTTCTGGGAAGCCGAGGGAAGCTTGCCCTTGTCTGATGGAGGCGGTGCAGGTGGGCTTTGGATGCTACAAAGTATCTGCCTTGCAGTGGGACTTGTTCCAGCTGCCCCCTCAGTTTGCTGGCCAGTGGCTAACGTGCAGGCTGGGAAGGAAGCAAGATTGGGACTGAAGCAAGATTTGCTTTTCCTTAACGACAGGCAGGAAAGCAGCAAAGCTGCCTGGGTTTTGTCATATCTGGGATCTAGGCATTAAAACCAATGTGAAGGCCAGCAGTGTGGAAAGGGAATTCTGTTAGTGTTGCTTTCTTAGAGGAATGGCAGAGTCTTTTGGGGACAAACACCGAGCTTCTCCAAGGGAGCTGGAAGAGGGCTATAGAAATTCTGCATGAATGTTTGCTAGAGAAATGCCCGTGTGCTGTCCCTGTGTGTGTGTGTGTGTCCCCATCAGTTGCCCTGAAAAACATCCTGTTTCTCCAAGTTTCAAGGGAGGAGTGATGAGGTGAGAGACCAGCTCAGAGGCCCAAAGGAGGGAAAACATGCAGTGACATTATTGGGCAGCAAAAGGAGAATTGAGAAAGGGGGCAGGATGAATGGCTCCACTTTGAGAGGAAGCTCTGGAGTTGGCTCTGCGCTGGACAACTTGCAAATTCCAGCTCCTCTCAGAGCTGGAGGAGAGCCAGTGGGAGGAGCCCTTCTGGTTCTCCAGGGCAGGAGATGAGGTCTGGGCCCTTGCACAGAGGCAGGCTCCTGTGCACGTTCAGCTGGAGGCACCTTGCAGAGAAGCACCGGGAAGACCCAGGGCTGTCCCTGCACTGCTTTTGCCCGTCTCATCAGACGACTGAGGAGAAAAGGCCCCATGGGAAGCTTCTCAGAGCAAACTTGCAGCAGAAGAAGTACAAGGGCCAGAGGCGGCCCATGCCTCTTTCTGTCCCATGGCTCCCCTGGGGTTCTAGATGGAATGTTGGGCTGTGCCCATAGCAACTGTCGTTGTCTCCTGCTCCTGCGGCCCTTGCTGGAACGCTGGTGGAGCAGCGCTGGAGCAGCAGCTGCAGGATCAGCTCCTGGGCTGTCCCTGACCAGCCGCCTTCTGCACTCAGCGCCAGACCCGGCCTCTGCACCGACGTCCTGGTCTCCTCGTCTGCCTCCGGGCATCCCCAGAGCACTTGGGAACCGTCCAAGGTAAGAAAATCCCCGTTTGCCCTCAAAGCACTAGCACAGGGGCAGGAGGCTCCAGCTGCCTCTCCCACCAAGCACGACACACAGGCTGCGTGCTCACTTTCCCCAGACGAGCTTCCACGTGAAAGCAGGCTGCAGCTTCTGAAGGAATCATGTTGCCTCCAGGGGAAACACAGACCTTTCCATAGAGGACCTAGAGAGGTGTCCCAGTGCAGTTGCAGATCCTCGTCCACGGATGACCTGATTAAAAGTTCTTGGCACCCATTTCAGTCCTCAAACTATCTTGTGCTGACCCCAAAACAAATTGTTTGTGGCTGAGCACTTCAGGGCTTCAGTGTCAACAAATCCCCTTATGCCCTGACTCTGCTCACACCCGCTCCAAAGCTTCAAACACCAGAATGATGGCACTTCTCCTCTGGCATCCCTGTCCTTCAGGGCATAGAAGCATTTGACTGGGCTTCTCCTCAAACACAGGCTTTCAACTTCAAAAACCATCTGGGATCAGCAATTCTTATATACTGACGTAGTTCCATGGCTTATAGATCCATGCTATTTTAATATCTTTATAGATTCTTTTTCCAGTGCACGTAGGGCTGGTTCTACCTCATGCTCAGGGGCGGCCGTCAAATGCCATCTCCTCAAGAGCACAATCACAGTAGCACAGAATTTCCTGGCTTGGAAGGGATTCTCAAAGATCACTGAGCCCAAGTCCAGGGCCTGCCCAGGGCAGCCTCAACAATCACAGCCTGTGCCCAAGAGCAGTGTCCAAACACTTTTGGAGCTCAGTCAGGCTTGGTGCTGTGCCCCCTTCCCTGGGGAGGCTGTTGCAGTGCCCAAGCAGCCTCTGGCTGAAGAACCTTTTCCTTCTATCCAACCTAAGCCTGCACTGGCACATCTCCCCTGCCATTGTCTGGGCTCTTCTCAGTGGCCCCGGGAGTGAAGAGAGTAGTGCATGGCCTTGTGCTTGCCCTCCTGAGGAAGCTGCTGACTGCTAGAGGGTCCTGCCTAGGACATTCCATGTCAAAAAGGCGGCAAAGAGAAAGGAGCTGGGACACAGGAGCTCGGGCTTTGCAATGATGAGGATGAGAAGGAAGGATTTTTAACTGGAGCATTGCTTTGATCTCTTTCAGGTGGAAAGGAGAGGCACAATGAAAAGGAAAGCAAGAGCCCAGATTCAGCCGTGAGTTTTGGCATAGGGTTAAAGGACAGCAAACTGGAGGAATGGCGAGGAGGAGAACTGCTCTTTCAGAGTCAGGGTGGCATTGGTTCAAGCCTGTGGGTGCACAGGAAGGCTCTCTTGACCACTTGCCTTTCTCACCTCCACCTCCTTCTTCCTTTAGACACATCAATGTTGGCAGCGACTTTCAGGCTGAGCTGCCAGAGCTGCAGAGCAGAGCACCAAGTGAGGATGAAGAGCCTGCAACCCTGGTCTGGAAGCCCTGGGGGGAGGATGACTCTGACATGGAAAAACCTGACAGAGGTAGCTTTGCTTCAAGCTTTTCTTCCACCCCTGAGCTACTTGGGTCTTTAAAAGGCTCCTTTTGCGTAAAAAGGCAGCCTTTTGCAGGCTCTGCTTCTCTCCTTGTCTCGCCCATCTTCCCATGTAGAAGTGTTAGAGGCAAGGAGCAAGAGCAAGCACCTTGCTCTCCAAATTGGTCAGGGCCGTCTGCCACTGGAAGAGCGGAGATTGGCCCCCACTTCTTCTTACAGAAGCTGCTTTGGAGGGAGAGCCAGCACTGCGTGGGCCCTTGGTTCAGCTGGCCCTGGCTTTGCTCTCCTTTTCATACTCTCCAAGCTGCTGTCTTTAGCTCCCGGCCTTTCCTTCTGCCTTGCATGGCAGTCTTTGCCCTTGCTGGCCTCAAGGCTGACTTTCGGTGGGTTTTTTGTTGTGCTTGCAGTAAGAGAACTGTTGGACATGGCCAGCTCCCGTGGCATTCCCGGGGCAGCAGCTAACCTGGAGCGCGCCCTGCACTGCCTGCACCGGGCACGCGGCAGCGTTCCGGTAAGAAGCGGCTGTTTGGGCGCAGAGAAGAGGGCACAGGGAATGCAGAGGGCCCGGGCACTGGGACAGCCTTTCCTGGCTGCTCTTTGAAGAAGGGTCTTAACAGGGAGCAGAGCACTTGCTGCCTGCTGTGTCTCCTCCAGCTGCGTCAGGGCTGAGCCCAAAGGGCTCCAGCAGGGAGAATCTCCCTCCTGGAGGCGGCGGCGGCGGCGGAAGGTCCTGCTGCCTTGTAAATGGCCTGGAGAGCTGGCTTCTCTAAGACATTTGGAGGGGAAATTCCCAGAAGCCTCAGTCAGCTGAGGCCATTCTGGCTGCAGGAGCAGCAAAATCCTTAGGTTGGTGAGCAAAAGGCCACTCTCGGGGACCAGGATCAAAGGGTTGGGCAGCAAAAACCAGGGACTTGGAGCAAATGACAGTGTTTCACCCACATGGGATACAGTCGCTTGAATGTCTGGAGAGGCAAAGTAGCTGCAAGGCAGCACCTGTGATTTTTTGGCTCATTTTTAATGTGGTGGGGCGGCTAAAGCCTCTTCCCTCTTGATCTTGCAGGAGGCTCTGGAGATGCTGCTCTCAGAGGGGCCTGCAACACCTCAAGGCCACCCCATGGCTGATTATCATTACGCAGGTAAGCAAAGCAGAGCTTCTTGCGTCCCTGACAGATGCTGCCGTCCCCTTCATTGTTGTGGCAAGGGTTTCTGCTTAAAGCAATTGTGCTTAACACCAGCACAAGGTCTTGTCTCCTCTGCGGGTGGGGAAGCACCAGCATCTAGTCCTTCAGCTTTACTTCTTTTCCAATCCTTCTCCCCGGGCAATGCCTGCTCTTGTCTTCATGACCTTCTGAGGGAGCAGACACGTACACACACGTGAATGACGGCCTGCCACCATTTTCTTTCGGCAGCCAGTGGGATCTACTTGGTGTGGATCAAGGGATGCGTTTACTACCCGCTGCTTTTTCTTGCCAGGCTCTGATAGATGGACACCTGAGGAGAAGGAGTCCTTCCAAAAGGCTTTCCACACCTACGGCAAGGATTTTCATCTCATCCAGAAGCAGGTAAAGCCACGGGACATTCTTTACCCGAGCAGATCGTCAGGAGGAAAGCTTGGTTATTTCTGGGAACAAGCACTGGGCTTCAGTCTCTCTCTTCTCAAGTACCAAGTATCTTCAAGAAGTAACAAAAGGGGACATCAAAAGCCTGTGTCAAAAGGATGATCCTGCCTCTCCAGCCCTTTTCTCCAAGCTCTTTTGGAAGATGAAGCTTTCTTCTGTCAGACTTGTCGCACAGGTCTGCTGCTGCTTCCACAAGACGGTGTGCTGGCATAACTGGAGGGAAGCGGGGAAAGAAGAACTGTGCTAGATGGATTTGTTGTTGATCTGTGCATTGCGTGTATTACCACCTAGCAGAATACACGGTTTAAGACATTGCATGATGCCTCTCTTTCCCCATGTTGATTTCATTTTACACCCTACTCCATTTACTTCATGCTTTTCCTTCCTAGTTCACTCCATATTCTACTTTTTCCCCAGTGCACCCGACACCATTTTCGACTCCTTCTTTTTCTCTTCACAACAGATCCAGACTAAGACCGTGGCACAGTGTGTGGAGTACTACTACTCCTGGAAAAAGGAGCATAAACTTGCCAGCACTCTGGCTCAGGTGAGGGGCAAGAAAATCGAGACGTGCCAGGAAGGTCGAGAAACTGGCAGAAGGGGAGAAAAGCTGCTGGCGAGCCATGCCAGACGCCCCTTTGCCAGGATCACATCGTCCCATGCGCTGGGAAAGGCACAGCAGATGCTGCCCGGGGCTTCCTTGTGCTGCTGCCCTGAAGTATGCAATTCTGGAGCCTAACTTTGACCCAAGGAAGCAGCAGCGCCACCAAAATGGGCTTTGACTCTCTACAGATGGGCTTCTCAAGGGCTGGCACCCTCGCTGACTCCAATCAGACCCTTAATTCCCCACTGCTTGCTGACATCAGCAATCCAGGCTGCCTTTGTGGATATGCTGCAGATTTTCAGGGAGTTTTTCTAGCATCGCAGCATACTCCCCAAGAAGGAGCTGCCGGTGCCGTGGCTCCCCTAAAACTTTCCTTACCGGCAAAGAGCAATTTGCTTCACATCATGTGAGAGAGAGAGAGAGAGAGAGAGACAGGGAGGGAGATTATTTTGGGGACTAGAAAATGGCTAACCATGTGTCTACCCTAATTGGACTGAATTTAAATGCCATTGCCTAGACATTTGTGGAGGAAAAGCAGAGAGAAATAGATGTTAGGCAGAAAGGTAGAAATAAGAAATGTAGAGCTCTAAATAGGCAGGTATTTATCCCACCCCTTTGGCCTGTAGAAAAGAGGAGTATTTTCCTCCAAGCTCTGGGTTGGCAGCCCGCCGCAGCCCATTGGCAAAGGCAGCCGTTTTCTCAGCTCTTGAGGGTCTGGAAGGATTTGCTTAGGCCGATAGATTTTTGTGCTGGATGCTCTGATTTCCAGCTTTGTGAGAGGAAGGAAGCATTGATAAGGACTCTTTGATTTCCAGAGTGTGGGCAAAGCAAAGAGGAGGAAAAGCCCTCCCAGAAAGGAGAACGGGGAGACAGGGAAGAGAAGCCGCAAGAGGGCTCGCAGCGCCGAGTGTCCCTGCTGCCAAGCGCGCCAGCCGCCCCGCTCGGCGGGAGGCCCCTTTCCCTGCGGGCAGTGCAAACGGTGCGTAAGTTCCTCCTCTTTCTGCTCAAAGCTGCGCCTTTGGACTAAAACAGGCTGACCCTTTTCAAAGGCACCGCAGGGGAAGCTGGGGGCACTTGCAGCATCGCCCCCGGCAGCCGTGGTCAAGCTTAACACCCACCTCAAACCCAAAGAGCTTAGGTAAAACCCAGCCTTCACAATGAAACCTTGCCGTGCCCCAACAAGACACAGTTCATACAAGTAGGAATAGATCCATCAAAGCTTGGTTTGATGCTGCTGATCAAATTCAAAAGAGGATGCAGCAAAAGGAGGAAGACATTTCAAGGCATTGAAAGTAGAACCATCAGACTCATGGTGCTGATCAATTCACAAATGTGCCACTGCCCGAAAAGACAGAAATTCCTACTCAAACGGAGATCTCGGCACTTGGTTTCATGGTGTGTACTAAAGTGAGCAATGGATGGTTTGTTTCCTATCTTGCAGGGTGTTTGAAACCGTGAAGGAAAGGAACAACCACAGGAGAAGACATCGGCCTCGGAAGGCAGCAGAGCCTCTCGCCAAGAAGAAAAGACCAAATTAGACAACCCTGCAGGTTGTCCAGGGCTAGCAAGAGTTAGGTATCAATAGGACTAGATAGGAATAGGACTGTTTTTTAAGCTTTTAGGGTAGTTTAATCTTCTACTTAGTTAGTTGACATGATAGGAATCTCCTCAATTTAGTCGTTAAGATCCATTAGTATTATTCAAGATTCAATAGTTTTATTAGATTTATCAATAAATTTCAAAGGTTGGGTGTTGTCTATGCTCTGCCTTTTGTCATTTTGCCTTTGTTGAGAGCCAATGGGTCTTTATCATTAAACCAAAGTTTGTTCCATTTTGTCTTTTTGTCTGTATGAAAACACTCCGGCAATGTTTGTTCCATTTGCCTGGTGTTGCAAAGACGGCACTTGCCCTGAGAGAAGAATCTGGGCAGGCGCCACCTCCCCCAGGCCCAGCCCCTTGCTCAGCTGGCAGGACTTACTGAGGTGTGTCTCCTTTACTGCCAGTGAAATAAGGCTGGGGCTTCAGCCTTTGATTCCTCAACATCTCAGCTGGGAGTGGAAAGGGAGGCTTTGTTTAATTCACGGAATTGGATCTAGATGAGTGGTCTGGTCTCACCATATTTTCTGGCATAAAAGCAGCGGCTTTAGTCCTTTTTGGAGCCCAGCAACATAACTTTGTTTCATTTTGGGGGACTGATGGAGCTGACCACCTTGGAGGACGTTTCTAAGCCCTCCGATTCTATCCAATTCCTATCCGCATGCGCCACAAAGGCATGGCTAGTTCAGTTTCAGTTTCTCTCGAAAGGACCAGTGTCCCGCTCTGGGCCTCCAGCAATCTCCTTAGCTAAAGCAGAGCGGGTGTGATCATTATCCTCTGACTTCTCACAGCTCGGGCACTTGCGCCAAAGAAGAATCAAAGGCACTCTTTCTTCGAGGCCAGCAAATGGCCCTGCCTAGCAAGGCTTTGGTGGCAGGGGCTGTGGAGGGTGGAGAGGGGGCGAGGGAGGGGGCAATTGCCAGGCTGCTTCTGGGAAGCCGAGGGAAGCTTGCCCTTGTCTGATGGAGGCGGTGCAGGTGGGCTTTGGATGCTACAAAGTATCTGCCTTGCAGTGGGACTTGTTCCAGCTGCCCCCTCAGTTTGCTGGCCAGTGGCTAACGTGCAGGCTGGGAAGGAAGCAAGATTGGGACTGAAGCAAGATTTGCTTTTCCTTAACGACAGGCAGGAAAGCAGCAAAGCTGCCTGGGTTTTGTCATATCTGGGATCTAGGCATTAAAACCAATGTGAAGGCCAGCAGTGTGGAAAGGGAATTCTGTTAGTGTTGCTTTCTTAGAGGAATGGCAGAGTCTTTTGGGGACAAACACCGAGCTTCTCCAAGGGAGCTGGAAGAGGGCTATAGAAATTCTGCATGAATGTTTGCTAGAGAAATGCCCGTGTGCTGTCCCTGTGTGTGTGTGTGTGTCCCCATCAGTTGCCCTGAAAAACATCCTGTTTCTCCAAGTTTCAAGGGAGGAGTGATGAGGTGAGAGACCAGCTCAGAGGCCCAAAGGAGGGAAAACATGCAGTGACATTATTGGGCAGCAAAAGGAGAATTGAGAAAGGGGGCAGGATGAATGGCTCCACTTTGAGAGGAAGCTCTGGAGTTGGCTCTGCGCTGGACAACTTGCAAATTCCAGCTCCTCTCAGAGCTGGAGGAGAGCCAGTGGGAGGAGCCCTTCTGGTTCTCCAGGGCAGGAGATGAGGTCTGGGCCCTTGCACAGAGGCAGGCTCCTGTGCACGTTCAGCTGGAGGCACCTTGCAGAGAAGCACCGGGAAGACCCAGGGCTGTCCCTGCACTGCTTTTGCCCGTCTCATCAGACGACTGAGGAGAAAAGGCCCCATGGGAAGCTTCTCAGAGCAAACTTGCAGCAGAAGAAGTACAAGGGCCAGAGGCGGCCCATGCCTCTTTCTGTCCCATGGCTCCCCTGGGGTTCTAGATGGAATGTTGGGCTGTGCCCATAGCAACTGTCGTTGTCTCCTGCTCCTGCGGCCCTTGCTGGAACGCTGGTGGAGCAGCGCTGGAGCAGCAGCTGCAGGATCAGCTCCTGGGCTGTCCCTGACCAGCCGCCTTCTGCACTCAGCGCCAGACCCGGCCTCTGCACCGACGTCCTGGTCTCCTCGTCTGCCTCCGGGCATCCCCAGAGCACTTGGGAACCGTCCAAGGTAAGAAAATCCCCGTTTGCCCTCAAAGCACTAGCACAGGGGCAGGAGGCTCCAGCTGCCTCTCCCACCAAGCACGACACACAGGCTGCGTGCTCACTTTCCCCAGACGAGCTTCCACGTGAAAGCAGGCTGCAGCTTCTGAAGGAATCATGTTGCCTCCAGGGGAAACACAGACCTTTCCATAGAGGACCTAGAGAGGTGTCCCAGTGCAGTTGCAGATCCTCGTCCACGGATGACCTGATTAAAAGTTCTTGGCACCCATTTCAGTCCTCAAACTATCTTGTGCTGACCCCAAAACAAATTGTTTGTGGCTGAGCACTTCAGGGCTTCAGTGTCAACAAATCCCCTTATGCCCTGACTCTGCTCACACCCGCTCCAAAGCTTCAAACACCAGAATGATGGCACTTCTCCTCTGGCATCCCTGTCCTTCAGGGCATAGAAGCATTTGACTGGGCTTCTCCTCAAACACAGGCTTTCAACTTCAAAAACCATCTGGGATCAGCAATTCTTATATACTGACGTAGTTCCATGGCTTATAGATCCATGCTATTTTAATATCTTTATAGATTCTTTTTCCAGTGCACGTAGGGCTGGTTCTACCTCATGCTCAGGGGCGGCCGTCAAATGCCATCTCCTCAAGAGCACAATCACAGTAGCACAGAATTTCCTGGCTTGGAAGGGATTCTCAAAGATCACTGAGCCCAAGTCCAGGGCCTGCCCAGGGCAGCCTCAACAATCACAGCCTGTGCCCAAGAGCAGTGTCCAAACACTTTTGGAGCTCAGTCAGGCTTGGTGCTGTGCCCCCTTCCCTGGGGAGGCTGTTGCAGTGCCCAAGCAGCCTCTGGCTGAAGAACCTTTTCCTTCTATCCAACCTAAGCCTGCACTGGCACATCTCCCCTGCCATTGTCTGGGCTCTTCTCAGTGGCCCCGGGAGTGAAGAGAGTAGTGCATGGCCTTGTGCTTGCCCTCCTGAGGAAGCTGCTGACTGCTAGAGGGTCCTGCCTAGGACATTCCATGTCAAAAAGGCGGCGGCAAAGAGAAAGGAGCTGGGACACAGGAGCTCGGGCTTTGCAATGATGAGGATGAGAAGGAAGGATTTTTAACTGGAGCATTGCTTTGATCTCTTTCAGGTGGAAAGGAGAGGCACAATGAAAAGGAAAGCAAGAGCCCAGATTCAGCCGTGAGTTTTGGCATAGGGTTAAAGGACAGCAAACTGGAGGAATGGCGAGGAGGAGAACTGCTCTTTCAGAGTCAGGGTGGCATTGGTTCAAGCCTGTGGGTGCACAGGAAGGCTCTCTTGACCACTTGCCTTTCTCACCTCCACCTCCTTCTTCCTTTAGACACATCAATGTTGGCAGCGACTTTCAGGCTGAGCTGCCAGAGCTGCAGAGCAGAGCACCAAGTGAGGATGAAGAGCCTGCAACCCTGGTCTGGAAGCCCTGGGGGGAGGATGACTCTGACATGGAAAAACCTGACAGAGGTAGCTTTGCTTCAAGCTTTTCTTCCACCCCTGAGCTACTTGGGTCTTTAAAAGGCTCCTTTTGCGTAAAAAGGCAGCCTTTTGCAGGCTCTGCTTCTCTCCTTGTCTCGCCCATCTTCCCATGTAGAAGTGTTAGAGGCAAGGAGCAAGAGCAAGCACCTTGCTCTCCAAATTGGTCAGGGCCGTCTGCCACTGGAAGAGCGGAGATTGGCCCCCACTTCTTCTTACAGAAGCTGCTTTGGAGGGAGAGCCAGCACTGCGTGGGCCCTTGGTTCAGCTGGCCCTGGCTTTGCTCTCCTTTTCATACTCTCCAAGCTGCTGTCTTTAGCTCCCGGCCTTTCCTTCTGCCTTGCATGGCAGTCTTTGCCCTTGCTGGCCTCAAGGCTGACTTTCGGTGGGTTTTTTGTTGTGCTTGCAGTAAGAGAACTGTTGGACATGGCCAGCTCCCGTGGCATTCCCGGGGCAGCAGCTAACCTGGAGCGCGCCCTGCACTGCCTGCACCGGGCACGCGGCAGCGTTCCGGTAAGAAGCGGCTGTTTGGGCGCAGAGAAGAGGGCACAGGGAATGCAGAGGGCCCGGGCACTGGGACAGCCTTTCCTGGCTGCTCTTTGAAGAAGGGTCTTAACAGGGAGCAGAGCACTTGCTGCCTGCTGTGTCTCCTCCAGCTGCGTCAGGGCTGAGCCCAAAGGGCTCCAGCAGGGAGAATCTCCCTCCTGGAGGCGGCGGCGGCGGCGGAAGGTCCTGCTGCCTTGTAAATGGCCTGGAGAGCTGGCTTCTCTAAGACATTTGGAGGGGAAATTCCCAGAAGCCTCAGTCAGCTGAGGCCATTCTGGCTGCAGGAGCAGCAAAATCCTTAGGTTGGTGAGCAAAAGGCCACTCTCGGGGACCAGGATCAAAGGGTTGGGCAGCAAAAACCAGGGACTTGGAGCAAATGACAGTGTTTCACCCACATGGGATACAGTCGCTTGAATGTCTGGAGAGGCAAAGTAGCTGCAAGGCAGCACCTGTGATTTTTTGGCTCATTTTTAATGTGGTGGGGCGGCTAAAGCCTCTTCCCTCTTGATCTTGCAGGAGGCTCTGGAGATGCTGCTCTCAGAGGGGCCTGCAACACCTCAAGGCCACCCCATGGCTGATTATCATTACGCAGGTAAGCAAAGCAGAGCTTCTTGCGTCCCTGACAGATGCTGCCGTCCCCTTCATTGTTGTGGCAAGGGTTTCTGCTTAAAGCAATTGTGCTTAACACCAGCACAAGGTCTTGTCTCCTCTGCGGGTGGGGAAGCACCAGCATCTAGTCCTTCAGCTTTACTTCTTTTCCAATCCTTCTCCCCGGGCAATGCCTGCTCTTGTCTTCATGACCTTCTGAGGGAGCAGACACGTACACACACGTGAATGACGGCCTGCCACCATTTTCTTTCGGCAGCCAGTGGGATCTACTTGGTGTGGATCAAGGGATGCGTTTACTACCCGCTGCTTTTTCTTGCCAGGCTCTGATAGATGGACACCTGAGGAGAAGGAGTCCTTCCAAAAGGCTTTCCACACCTACGGCAAGGATTTTCATCTCATCCAGAAGCAGGTAAAGCCACGGGACATTCTTTACCCGAGCAGATCGTCAGGAGGAAAGCTTGGTTATTTCTGGGAACAAGCACTGGGCTTCAGTCTCTCTCTTCTCAAGTACCAAGTATCTTCAAGAAGTAACAAAAGGGGACATCAAAAGCCTGTGTCAAAAGGATGATCCTGCCTCTCCAGCCCTTTTCTCCAAGCTCTTTTGGAAGATGAAGCTTTCTTCTGTCAGACTTGTCGCACAGGTCTGCTGCTGCTTCCACAAGACGGTGTGCTGGCATAACTGGAGGGAAGCGGGGAAAGAAGAACTGTGCTAGATGGATTTGTTGTTGATCTGTGCATTGCGTGTATTACCACCTAGCAGAATACACGGTTTAAGACATTGCATGATGCCTCTCTTTCCCCATGTTGATTTCATTTTACACCCTACTCCATTTACTTCATGCTTTTCCTTCCTAGTTCACTCCATATTCTACTTTTTCCCCAGTGCACCCGACACCATTTTCGACTCCTTCTTTTTCTCTTCACAACAGATCCAGACTAAGACCGTGGCACAGTGTGTGGAGTACTACTACTCCTGGAAAAAGGAGCATAAACTTGCCAGCACTCTGGCTCAGGTGAGGGGCAAGAAAATCGAGACGTGCCAGGAAGGTCGAGAAACTGGCAGAAGGGGAGAAAAGCTGCTGGCGAGCCATGCCAGACGCCCCTTTGCCAGGATCACATCGTCCCATGCGCTGGGAAAGGCACAGCAGATGCTGCCCGGGGCTTCCTTGTGCTGCTGCCCTGAAGTATGCAATTCTGGAGCCTAACTTTGACCCAAGGAAGCAGCAGCGCCACCAAAATGGGCTTTGACTCTCTACAGATGGGCTTCTCAAGGGCTGGCACCCTCGCTGACTCCAATCAGACCCTTAATTCCCCACTGCTTGCTGACATCAGCAATCCAGGCTGCCTTTGTGGATATGCTGCAGATTTTCAGGGAGTTTTTCTAGCATCGCAGCATACTCCCCAAGAAGGAGCTGCCGGTGCCGTGGCTCCCCTAAAACTTTCCTTACCGGCAAAGAGCAATTTGCTTCACATCATGTGAGAGAGAGAGAGAGAGAGAGAGACAGGGAGGGAGATTATTTTGGGGACTAGAAAATGGCTAACCATGTGTCTACCCTAATTGGACTGAATTTAAATGCCATTGCCTAGACATTTGTGGAGGAAAAGCAGAGAGAAATAGATGTTAGGCAGAAAGGTAGAAATAAGAAATGTAGAGCTCTAAATAGGCAGGTATTTATCCCACCCCTTTGGCCTGTAGAAAAGAGGAGTATTTTCCTCCAAGCTCTGGGTTGGCAGCCCGCCGCAGCCCATTGGCAAAGGCAGCCGTTTTCTCAGCTCTTGAGGGTCTGGAAGGATTTGCTTAGGCCGATAGATTTTTGTGCTGGATGCTCTGATTTCCAGCTTTGTGAGAGGAAGGAAGCATTGATAAGGACTCTTTGATTTCCAGAGTGTGGGCAAAGCAAAGAGGAGGAAAAGCCCTCCCAGAAAGGAGAACGGGGAGACAGGGAAGAGAAGCCGCAAGAGGGCTCGCAGCGCCGAGTGTCCCTGCTGCCAAGCGCGCCAGCCGCCCCGCTCGGCGGGAGGCCCCTTTCCCTGCGGGCAGTGCAAACGGTGCGTAAGTTCCTCCTCTTTCTGCTCAAAGCTGCGCCTTTGGACTAAAACAGGCTGACCCTTTTCAAAGGCACCGCAGGGGAAGCTGGGGGCACTTGCAGCATCGCCCCCGGCAGCCGTGGTCAAGCTTAACACCCACCTCAAACCCAAAGAGCTTAGGTAAAACCCAGCCTTCACAATGAAACCTTGCCGTGCCCCAACAAGACACAGTTCATACAAGTAGGAATAGATCCATCAAAGCTTGGTTTGATGCTGCTGATCAAATTCAAAAGAGGATGCAGCAAAAGGAGGAAGACATTTCAAGGCATTGAAAGTAGAACCATCAGACTCATGGTGCTGATCAATTCACAAATGTGCCACTGCCCGAAAAGACAGAAATTCCTACTCAAACGGAGATCTCGGCACTTGGTTTCATGGTGTGTACTAAAGTGAGCAATGGATGGTTTGTTTCCTATCTTGCAGGGTGTTTGAAACCGTGAAGGAAAGGAACAACCACAGGAGAAGACATCGGCCTCGGAAGGCAGCAGAGCCTCTCGCCAAGAAGAAAAGACCAAATTAGACAACCCTGCAGGTTGTCCAGGGCTAGCAAGAGTTAGGTATCAATAGGACTAGATAGGAATAGGACTGTTTTTTAAGCTTTTAGGGTAGTTTAATCTTCTACTTAGTTAGTTGACATGATAGGAATCTCCTCAATTTAGTCGTTAAGATCCATTAGTATTATTCAAGATTCAATAGTTTTATTAGATTTATCAATAAATTTCAAAGGTTGGGTGTTGTCTATGCTCTGCCTTTTGTCATTTTGCCTTTGTTGAGAGCCAATGGGTCTTTATCATTAAACCAAAGTTTGTTCCATTTTGTCTTTTTGTCTGTATGAAAACACTCCGGCAATGTTTGTTCCATTTGCCTGGTGTTGCAAAGACGGCACTTGCCCTGAGAGAAGAATCTGGGCAGGCGCCACCTCCCCCAGGCCCAGCCCCTTGCTCAGCTGGCAGGACTTACTGAGGTGTGTCTCCTTTACTGCCAGTGAAATAAGGCTGGGGCTTCAGCCTTTGATTCCTCAACATCTCAGCTGGGAGTGGAAAGGGAGGCTTTGTTTAATTCACGGAATTGGATCTAGATGAGTGGTCTGGTCTCACCATATTTTCTGGCATAAAAGCAGCGGCTTTAGTCCTTTTTGGAGCCCAGCAACATAACTTTGTTTCATTTTGGGGGACTGATGGAGCTGACCACCTTGGAGGACGTTTCTAAGCCCTCCGATTCTATCCAATTCCTATCCGCATGCGCCACAAAGGCATGGCTAGTTCAGTTTCAGTTTCTCTCGAAAGGACCAGTGTCCCGCTCTGGGCCTCCAGCAATCTCCTTAGCTAAAGCAGAGCGGGTGTGATCATTATCCTCTGACTTCTCACAGCTCGGGCACTTGCGCCAAAGAAGAATCAAAGGCACTCTTTCTTCGAGGCCAGCAAATGGCCCTGCCTAGCAAGGCTTTGGTGGCAGGGGCTGTGGAGGGTGGAGAGGGGGCGAGGGAGGGGGCAATTGCCAGGCTGCTTCTGGGAAGCCGAGGGAAGCTTGCCCTTGTCTGATGGAGGCGGTGCAGGTGGGCTTTGGATGCTACAAAGTATCTGCCTTGCAGTGGGACTTGTTCCAGCTGCCCCCTCAGTTTGCTGGCCAGTGGCTAACGTGCAGGCTGGGAAGGAAGCAAGATTGGGACTGAAGCAAGATTTGCTTTTCCTTAACGACAGGCAGGAAAGCAGCAAAGCTGCCTGGGTTTTGTCATATCTGGGATCTAGGCATTAAAACCAATGTGAAGGCCAGCAGTGTGGAAAGGGAATTCTGTTAGTGTTGCTTTCTTAGAGGAATGGCAGAGTCTTTTGGGGACAAACACCGAGCTTCTCCAAGGGAGCTGGAAGAGGGCTATAGAAATTCTGCATGAATGTTTGCTAGAGAAATGCCCGTGTGCTGTCCCTGTGTGTGTGTGTGTGTCCCCATCAGTTGCCCTGAAAAACATCCTGTTTCTCCAAGTTTCAAGGGAGGAGTGATGAGGTGAGAGACCAGCTCAGAGGCCCAAAGGAGGGAAAACATGCAGTGACATTATTGGGCAGCAAAAGGAGAATTGAGAAAGGGGGCAGGATGAATGGCTCCACTTTGAGAGGAAGCTCTGGAGTTGGCTCTGCGCTGGACAACTTGCAAATTCCAGCTCCTCTCAGAGCTGGAGGAGAGCCAGTGGGAGGAGCCCTTCTGGTTCTCCAGGGCAGGAGATGAGGTCTGGGCCCTTGCACAGAGGCAGGCTCCTGTGCACGTTCAGCTGGAGGCACCTTGCAGAGAAGCACCGGGAAGACCCAGGGCTGTCCCTGCACTGCTTTTGCCCGTCTCATCAGACGACTGAGGAGAAAAGGCCCCATGGGAAGCTTCTCAGAGCAAACTTGCAGCAGAAGAAGTACAAGGGCCAGAGGCGGCCCATGCCTCTTTCTGTCCCATGGCTCCCCTGGGGTTCTAGATGGAATGTTGGGCTGTGCCCATAGCAACTGTCGTTGTCTCCTGCTCCTGCGGCCCTTGCTGGAACGCTGGTGGAGCAGCGCTGGAGCAGCAGCTGCAGGATCAGCTCCTGGGCTGTCCCTGACCAGCCGCCTTCTGCACTCAGCGCCAGACCCGGCCTCTGCACCGACGTCCTGGTCTCCTCGTCTGCCTCCGGGCATCCCCAGAGCACTTGGGAACCGTCCAAGGTAAGAAAATCCCCGTTTGCCCTCAAAGCACTAGCACAGGGGCAGGAGGCTCCAGCTGCCTCTCCCACCAAGCACGACACACAGGCTGCGTGCTCACTTTCCCCAGACGAGCTTCCACGTGAAAGCAGGCTGCAGCTTCTGAAGGAATCATGTTGCCTCCAGGGGAAACACAGACCTTTCCATAGAGGACCTAGAGAGGTGTCCCAGTGCAGTTGCAGATCCTCGTCCACGGATGACCTGATTAAAAGTTCTTGGCACCCATTTCAGTCCTCAAACTATCTTGTGCTGACCCCAAAACAAATTGTTTGTGGCTGAGCACTTCAGGGCTTCAGTGTCAACAAATCCCCTTATGCCCTGACTCTGCTCACACCCGCTCCAAAGCTTCAAACACCAGAATGATGGCACTTCTCCTCTGGCATCCCTGTCGTTCAGGGCATAGAAGCATTTGACTGGGCTTCTCCTCAAACACAGGCTTTCAACTTCAAAAACCATCTGGGATCAGCAATTCTTATATACTGACGTAGTTCCATGGCTTATAGATCCATGCTATTTTAATATCTTTATAGATTCTTTTTCCAGTGCACGTAGGGCTGGTTCTACCTCATGCTCAGGGGCGGCCGTCAAATGCCATCTCCTCAAGAGCACAATCACAGTAGCACAGAATTTCCTGGCTTGGAAGGGATTCTCAAAGATCACTGAGCCCAAGTCCAGGGCCTGCCCAGGGCAGCCTCAACAATCACAGCCTGTGCCCAAGAGCAGTGTCCAAACACTTTTGGAGCTCAGTCAGGCTTGGTGCTGTGCCCCCTTCCCTGGGGAGGCTGTTGCAGTGCCCAAGCAGCCTCTGGCTGAAGAACCTTTTCCTTCTATCCAACCTAAGCCTGCACTGGCACATCTCCCCTGCCATTGTCTGGGCTCTTCTCAGTGGCCCCGGGAGTGAAGAGAGTAGTGCATGGCCTTGTGCTTGCCCTCCTGAGGAAGCTGCTGACTGCTAGAGGGTCCTGCCTAGGACATTCCATGTCAAAAAGGCGCAATGCAGCAAAGAGAAAGGAGCTGGGACACAGGAGCTCGGGCTTTGCAATGATGAGGATGAGAAGGAAGGATTTTTAACTGGAGCATTGCTTTGATCTCTTTCAGGTGGAAAGGAGAGGCACAATGAAAAGGAAAGCAAGAGCCCAGATTCAGCCGTGAGTTTTGGCATAGGGTTAAAGGACAGCAAACTGGAGGAATGGCGAGGAGGAGAACTGCTCTTTCAGAGTCAGGGTGGCATTGGTTCAAGCCTGTGGGTGCACAGGAAGGCTCTCTTGACCACTTGCCTTTCTCACCTCCACCTCCTTCTTCCTTTAGACACATCAATGTTGGCAGCGACTTTCAGGCTGAGCTGCCAGAGCTGCAGAGCAGAGCACCAAGTGAGGATGAAGAGCCTGCAACCCTGGTCTGGAAGCCCTGGGGGGAGGATGACTCTGACATGGAAAAACCTGACAGAGGTAGCTTTGCTTCAAGCTTTTCTTCCACCCCTGAGCTACTTGGGTCTTTAAAAGGCTCCTTTTGCGTAAAAAGGCAGCCTTTTGCAGGCTCTGCTTCTCTCCTTGTCTCGCCCATCTTCCCATGTAGAAGTGTTAGAGGCAAGGAGCAAGAGCAAGCACCTTGCTCTCCAAATTGGTCAGGGCCGTCTGCCACTGGAAGAGCGGAGATTGGCCCCCACTTCTTCTTACAGAAGCTGCTTTGGAGGGAGAGCCAGCACTGCGTGGGCCCTTGGTTCAGCTGGCCCTGGCTTTGCTCTCCTTTTCATACTCTCCAAGCTGCTGTCTTTAGCTCCCGGCCTTTCCTTCTGCCTTGCATGGCAGTCTTTGCCCTTGCTGGCCTCAAGGCTGACTTTCGGTGGGTTTTTTGTTGTGCTTGCAGTAAGAGAACTGTTGGACATGGCCAGCTCCCGTGGCATTCCCGGGGCAGCAGCTAACCTGGAGCGCGCCCTGCACTGCCTGCACCGGGCACGCGGCAGCGTTCCGGTAAGAAGCGGCTGTTTGGGCGCAGAGAAGAGGGCACAGGGAATGCAGAGGGCCCGGGCACTGGGACAGCCTTTCCTGGCTGCTCTTTGAAGAAGGGTCTTAACAGGGAGCAGAGCACTTGCTGCCTGCTGTGTCTCCTCCAGCTGCGTCAGGGCTGAGCCCAAAGGGCTCCAGCAGGGAGAATCTCCCTCCTGGAGGCGGCGGCGGCGGCGGAAGGTCCTGCTGCCTTGTAAATGGCCTGGAGAGCTGGCTTCTCTAAGACATTTGGAGGGGAAATTCCCAGAAGCCTCAGTCAGCTGAGGCCATTCTGGCTGCAGGAGCAGCAAAATCCTTAGGTTGGTGAGCAAAAGGCCACTCTCGGGGACCAGGATCAAAGGGTTGGGCAGCAAAAACCAGGGACTTGGAGCAAATGACAGTGTTTCACCCACATGGGATACAGTCGCTTGAATGTCTGGAGAGGCAAAGTAGCTGCAAGGCAGCACCTGTGATTTTTTGGCTCATTTTTAATGTGGTGGGGCGGCTAAAGCCTCTTCCCTCTTGATCTTGCAGGAGGCTCTGGAGATGCTGCTCTCAGAGGGGCCTGCAACACCTCAAGGCCACCCCATGGCTGATTATCATTACGCAGGTAAGCAAAGCAGAGCTTCTTGCGTCCCTGACAGATGCTGCCGTCCCCTTCATTGTTGTGGCAAGGGTTTCTGCTTAAAGCAATTGTGCTTAACACCAGCACAAGGTCTTGTCTCCTCTGCGGGTGGGGAAGCACCAGCATCTAGTCCTTCAGCTTTACTTCTTTTCCAATCCTTCTCCCCGGGCAATGCCTGCTCTTGTCTTCATGACCTTCTGAGGGAGCAGACACGTACACACACGTGAATGACGGCCTGCCACCATTTTCTTTCGGCAGCCAGTGGGATCTACTTGGTGTGGATCAAGGGATGCGTTTACTACCCGCTGCTTTTTCTTGCCAGGCTCTGATAGATGGACACCTGAGGAGAAGGAGTCCTTCCAAAAGGCTTTCCACACCTACGGCAAGGATTTTCATCTCATCCAGAAGCAGGTAAAGCCACGGGACATTCTTTACCCGAGCAGATCGTCAGGAGGAAAGCTTGGTTATTTCTGGGAACAAGCACTGGGCTTCAGTCTCTCTCTTCTCAAGTACCAAGTATCTTCAAGAAGTAACAAAAGGGGACATCAAAAGCCTGTGTCAAAAGGATGATCCTGCCTCTCCAGCCCTTTTCTCCAAGCTCTTTTGGAAGATGAAGCTTTCTTCTGTCAGACTTGTCGCACAGGTCTGCTGCTGCTTCCACAAGACGGTGTGCTGGCATAACTGGAGGGAAGCGGGGAAAGAAGAACTGTGCTAGATGGATTTGTTGTTGATCTGTGCATTGCGTGTATTACCACCTAGCAGAATACACGGTTTAAGACATTGCATGATGCCTCTCTTTCCCCATGTTGATTTCATTTTACACCCTACTCCATTTACTTCATGCTTTTCCTTCCTAGTTCACTCCATATTCTACTTTTTCCCCAGTGCACCCGACACCATTTTCGACTCCTTCTTTTTCTCTTCACAACAGATCCAGACTAAGACCGTGGCACAGTGTGTGGAGTACTACTACTCCTGGAAAAAGGAGCATAAACTTGCCAGCACTCTGGCTCAGGTGAGGGGCAAGAAAATCGAGACGTGCCAGGAAGGTCGAGAAACTGGCAGAAGGGGAGAAAAGCTGCTGGCGAGCCATGCCAGACGCCCCTTTGCCAGGATCACATCGTCCCATGCGCTGGGAAAGGCACAGCAGATGCTGCCCGGGGCTTCCTTGTGCTGCTGCCCTGAAGTATGCAATTCTGGAGCCTAACTTTGACCCAAGGAAGCAGCAGCGCCACCAAAATGGGCTTTGACTCTCTACAGATGGGCTTCTCAAGGGCTGGCACCCTCGCTGACTCCAATCAGACCCTTAATTCCCCACTGCTTGCTGACATCAGCAATCCAGGCTGCCTTTGTGGATATGCTGCAGATTTTCAGGGAGTTTTTCTAGCATCGCAGCATACTCCCCAAGAAGGAGCTGCCGGTGCCGTGGCTCCCCTAAAACTTTCCTTACCGGCAAAGAGCAATTTGCTTCACATCATGTGAGAGAGAGAGAGAGAGAGAGAGACAGGGAGGGAGATTATTTTGGGGACTAGAAAATGGCTAACCATGTGTCTACCCTAATTGGACTGAATTTAAATGCCATTGCCTAGACATTTGTGGAGGAAAAGCAGAGAGAAATAGATGTTAGGCAGAAAGGTAGAAATAAGAAATGTAGAGCTCTAAATAGGCAGGTATTTATCCCACCCCTTTGGCCTGTAGAAAAGAGGAGTATTTTCCTCCAAGCTCTGGGTTGGCAGCCCGCCGCAGCCCATTGGCAAAGGCAGCCGTTTTCTCAGCTCTTGAGGGTCTGGAAGGATTTGCTTAGGCCGATAGATTTTTGTGCTGGATGCTCTGATTTCCAGCTTTGTGAGAGGAAGGAAGCATTGATAAGGACTCTTTGATTTCCAGAGTGTGGGCAAAGCAAAGAGGAGGAAAAGCCCTCCCAGAAAGGAGAACGGGGAGACAGGGAAGAGAAGCCGCAAGAGGGCTCGCAGCGCCGAGTGTCCCTGCTGCCAAGCGCGCCAGCCGCCCCGCTCGGCGGGAGGCCCCTTTCCCTGCGGGCAGTGCAAACGGTGCGTAAGTTCCTCCTCTTTCTGCTCAAAGCTGCGCCTTTGGACTAAAACAGGCTGACCCTTTTCAAAGGCACCGCAGGGGAAGCTGGGGGCACTTGCAGCATCGCCCCCGGCAGCCGTGGTCAAGCTTAACACCCACCTCAAACCCAAAGAGCTTAGGTAAAACCCAGCCTTCACAATGAAACCTTGCCGTGCCCCAACAAGACACAGTTCATACAAGTAGGAATAGATCCATCAAAGCTTGGTTTGATGCTGCTGATCAAATTCAAAAGAGGATGCAGCAAAAGGAGGAAGACATTTCAAGGCATTGAAAGTAGAACCATCAGACTCATGGTGCTGATCAATTCACAAATGTGCCACTGCCCGAAAAGACAGAAATTCCTACTCAAACGGAGATCTCGGCACTTGGTTTCATGGTGTGTACTAAAGTGAGCAATGGATGGTTTGTTTCCTATCTTGCAGGGTGTTTGAAACCGTGAAGGAAAGGAACAACCACAGGAGAAGACATCGGCCTCGGAAGGAAGCAGAGCCTCTCGCCAAGAAGAAAAGACCAAATTAGACAACCCTGCAGGTTGTCCAGGGCTAGCAAGAGTTAGGTATCAATAGGACTAGATAGGAATAGGACTGTTTTTTAAGCTTTTAGGGTAGTTTAATCTTCTACTTAGTTAGTTGACATGATAGGAATCTCCTCAATTTAGTCGTTAAGATCCATTAGTATTATTCAAGATTCAATAGTTTTATTAGATTTATCAATAAATTTCAAAGGTTGGGTGTTGTCTATGCTCTGCCTTTTGTCATTTTGCCTTTGTTGAGAGCCAATGGGTCTTTATCATTAAACCAAAGTTTGTTCCATTTTGTCTTTTTGTCTGTATGAAAACACTCTGGCAATGTTTGTTCCATTTGCCTGGTGTTGCAAAGACGGCACTTGCCCTGAGAGAAGAATCTGGGCAGGCGCCACCTCCCCCAGGCCCAGCCCCTTGCTCAGCTGGCAGGACTTACTGAGGTGTGTCTCCTTTACTGCCAGTGAAATAAGGCTGGGGCTTCAGCCTTTGATTCCTCAACATCTCAGCTGGGAGTGGAAAGGGAGGCTTTGTTTAATTCACGGAATTGGATCTAGATGAGTGGTCTGGTCTCACCATATTTTCTGGCATAAAAGCAGCGGCTTTAGTCCTTTTTGGAGCCCAGCAACATAACTTTGTTTCATTTTGGGGGACTGATGGAGCTGACCACCTTGGAGGACGTTTCTAAGCCCTCCGATTCTATCCAATTCCTATCCGCATGCGCCACAAAGGCATGGCTAGTTCAGTTTCAGTTTCTCTCGAAAGGACCAGTGTCCCGCTCTGGGCCTCCAGCAATCTCCTTAGCTAAAGCAGAGCGGGTGTGATCATTATCCTCTGACTTCTCACAGCTCGGGCACTTGCGCCAAAGAAGAATCAAAGGCACTCTTTCTTCGAGGCCAGCAAATGGCCCTGCCTAGCAAGGCTTTGGTGGCAGGGGCTGTGGAGGGTGGAGAGGGGGCGAGGGAGGGGGCAATTGCCAGGCTGCTTCTGGGAAGCCGAGGGAAGCTTGCCCTTGTCTGATGGAGGCGGTGCAGGTGGGCTTTGGATGCTACAAAGTATCTGCCTTGCAGTGGGACTTGTTCCAGCTGCCCCCTCAGTTTGCTGGCCAGTGGCTAACGTGCAGGCTGGGAAGGAAGCAAGATTGGGACTGAAGCAAGATTTGCTTTTCCTTAACGACAGGCAGGAAAGCAGCAAAGCTGCCTGGGTTTTGTCATATCTGGGATCTAGGCATTAAAACCAATGTGAAGGCCAGCAGTGTGGAAAGGGAATTCTGTTAGTGTTGCTTTCTTAGAGGAATGGCAGAGTCTTTTGGGGACAAACACCGAGCTTCTCCAAGGGAGCTGGAAGAGGGCTATAGAAATTCTGCATGAATGTTTGCTAGAGAAATGCCCGTGTGCTGTCCCTGTGTGTGTGTGTGTGTCCCCATCAGTTGCCCTGAAAAACATCCTGTTTCTCCAAGTTTCAAGGGAGGAGTGATGAGGTGAGAGACCAGCTCAGAGGCCCAAAGGAGGGAAAACATGCAGTGACATTATTGGGCAGCAAAAGGAGAATTGAGAAAGGGGGCAGGATGAATGGCTCCACTTTGAGAGGAAGCTCTGGAGTTGGCTCTGCGCTGGACAACTTGCAAATTCCAGCTCCTCTCAGAGCTGGAGGAGAGCCAGTGGGAGGAGCCCTTCTGGTTCTCCAGGGCAGGAGATGAGGTCTGGGCCCTTGCACAGAGGCAGGCTCCTGTGCACGTTCAGCTGGAGGCACCTTGCAGAGAAGCACCGGGAAGACCCAGGGCTGTCCCTGCACTGCTTTTGCCCGTCTCATCAGACGACTGAGGAGAAAAGGCCCCATGGGAAGCTTCTCAGAGCAAACTTGCAGCAGAAGAAGTACAAGGGCCAGAGGCGGCCCATGCCTCTTTCTGTCCCATGGCTCCCCTGGGGTTCTAGATGGAATGTTGGGCTGTGCCCATAGCAACTGTCGTTGTCTCCTGCTCCTGCGGCCCTTGCTGGAACGCTGGTGGAGCAGCGCTGGAGCAGCAGCTGCAGGATCAGCTCCTGGGCTGTCCCTGACCAGCCGCCTTCTGCACTCAGCGCCAGACCCGGCCTCTGCACCGACGTCCTGGTCTCCTCGTCTGCCTCCGGGCGTCCCCAGAGCACTTGGGAACCGTCCAAGGTAAGAAAATCCCCGTTTGCCCTCAAAGCACTAGCACAGGGGCAGGAGGCTCCAGCTGCCTCTCCCACCAAGCACGACACACAGGCTGCGTGCTCACTTTCCCCAGACGAGCTTCCACGTGAAAGCAGGCTGCAGCTTCTGAAGGAATCATGTTGCCTCCAGGGGAAACACAGACCTTTCCATAGAGGACCTAGAGAGGTGTCCCAGTGCAGTTGCAGATCCTCGTCCACGGATGACCTGATTAAAAGTTCTTGGCACCCATTTCAGTCCTCAAACTATCTTGTGCTGACCCCAAAACAAATTGTTTGTGGCTGAGCACTTCAGGGCTTCAGTGTCAACAAATCCCCTTATGCCCTGACTCTGCTCACACCCGCTCCAAAGCTTCAAACACCAGAATGATGGCACTTCTCCTCTGGCATCCCTGTCCTTCAGGGCATAGAAGCATTTGACTGGGCTTCTCCTCAAACACAGGCTTTCAACTTCAAAAACCATCTGGGATCAGCAATTCTTATATACTGACGTAGTTCCATGGCTTATAGATCCATGCTATTTTAATATCTTTATAGATTCTTTTTCCAGTGCACGTAGGGCTGGTTCTACCTCATGCTCAGGGGCGGCCGTCAAATGCCATCTCCTCAAGAGCACAATCACAGTAGCACAGAATTTCCTGGCTTGGAAGGGATTCTCAAAGATCACTGAGCCCAAGTCCAGGGCCTGCCCAGGGCAGCCTCAACAATCACAGCCTGTGCCCAAGAGCAGTGTCCAAACACTTTTGGAGCTCAGTCAGGCTTGGTGCTGTGCCCCCTTCCCTGGGGAGGCTGTTGCAGTGCCCAAGCAGCCTCTGGCTGAAGAACCTTTTCCTTCTATCCAACCTAAGCCTGCACTGGCACATCTCCCCTGCCATTGTCTGGGCTCTTCTCAGTGGCCCCGGGAGTGAAGAGAGTAGTGCATGGCCTTGTGCTTGCCCTCCTGAGGAAGCTGCTGACTGCTAGAGGGTCCTGCCTAGGACATTCCATGTCAAAAAGGCGGCAAAGAGAAAGGAGCTGGGACACAGGAGCTCGGGCTTTGCAATGATGAGGATGAGAAGGAAGGATTTTTAACTGGAGCATTGCTTTGATCTCTTTCAGGTGGAAAGGAGAGGCACAATGAAAAGGAAAGCAAGAGCCCAGATTCAGCCGTGAGTTTTGGCATAGGGTTAAAGGACAGCAAACTGGAGGAATGGCGAGGAGGAGAACTGCTCTTTCAGAGTCAGGGTGGCATTGGTTCAAGCCTGTGGGTGCACAGGAAGGCTCTCTTGACCACTTGCCTTTCTCACCTCCACCTCCTTCTTCCTTTAGACACATCAATGTTGGCAGCGACTTTCAGGCTGAGCTGCCAGAGCTGCAGAGCAGAGCACCAAGTGAGGATGAAGAGCCTGCAACCCTGGTCTGGAAGCCCTGGGGGGAGGATGACTCTGACATGGAAAAACCTGACAGAGGTAGCTTTGCTTCAAGCTTTTCTTCCACCCCTGAGCTACTTGGGTCTTTAAAAGGCTCCTTTTGCGTAAAAAGGCAGCCTTTTGCAGGCTCTGCTTCTCTCCTTGTCTCGCCCATCTTCCCATGTAGAAGTGTTAGAGGCAAGGAGCAAGAGCAAGCACCTTGCTCTCCAAATTGGTCAGGGCCGTCTGCCACTGGAAGAGCGGAGATTGGCCCCCACTTCTTCTTACAGAAGCTGCTTTGGAGGGAGAGCCAGCACTGCGTGGGCCCTTGGTTCAGCTGGCCCTGGCTTTGCTCTCCTTTTCATACTCTCCAAGCTGCTGTCTTTAGCTCCCGGCCTTTCCTTCTGCCTTGCATGGCAGTCTTTGCCCTTGCTGGCCTCAAGGCTGACTTTCGGTGGGTTTTTTGTTGTGCTTGCAGTAAGAGAACTGTTGGACATGGCCAGCTCCCGTGGCATTCCCGGGGCAGCAGCTAACCTGGAGCGCGCCCTGCACTGCCTGCACCGGGCACGCGGCAGCGTTCCGGTAAGAAGCGGCTGTTTGGGCGCAGAGAAGAGGGCACAGGGAATGCAGAGGGCCCGGGCACTGGGACAGCCTTTCCTGGCTGCTCTTTGAAGAAGGGTCTTAACAGGGAGCAGAGCACTTGCTGCCTGCTGTGTCTCCTCCAGCTGCGTCAGGGCTGAGCCCAAAGGGCTCCAGCAGGGAGAATCTCCCTCCTGGAGGCGGCGGCGGCGGCGGAAGGTCCTGCTGCCTTGTAAATGGCCTGGAGAGCTGGCTTCTCTAAGACATTTGGAGGGGAAATTCCCAGAAGCCTCAGTCAGCTGAGGCCATTCTGGCTGCAGGAGCAGCAAAATCCTTAGGTTGGTGAGCAAAAGGCCACTCTCGGGGACCAGGATCAAAGGGTTGGGCAGCAAAAACCAGGGACTTGGAGCAAATGACAGTGTTTCACACCCACATGGGATACAGTCGCTTGAATGTCTGGAGAGGCAAAGTAGCTGCAAGGCAGCACCTGTGATTTTTTGGCTCATTTTTAATGTGGTGGGGCGGCTAAAGCCTCTTCCCTCTTGATCTTGCAGGAGGCTCTGGAGATGCTGCTCTCAGAGGGGCCTGCAAACACCTCAAGGCCACCCCATGGCTGATATCATTACGCAGGTAAGCAAAGCAGAGCTTCTTGCGTCCCTGACAGATGCTGCCTCCCCTTCATTGTTGTGGCAAGGGTTTCTGCTTAAAGCAATTGTGCTTAACACCAGCACAAGGTCTTGTCTCCTCTGCGGGTGGGGAAGCACCAGCATCTAGTCCTTCAGCTTTACTTCTTTTCCAATCCTTCTCCCCGGGCAATGCCTGCTCTTGTATTCATGACCTTCTTGAGGAGCAGACACGTACACACACGTGAATAATGACTGGCCTGCACCATTTTCTTCTTTCGGCAGCCAGTGGGATCTACTTGGTGTGGATCAAGGGATGCGTTTACTACCCGCTGCTTTT